>NW_015151911.1:4553-5855 GCF_000732505.1 Cyprinodon variegatus
GACATTTTTCTTTCGTTGTTTCTTTCTTTGCACAGGTAAACAGCACATTTCTTCTTCTACGCTTGCATTACTGGCAGAGCAGACGCTGAATGCGCACTTTCATCTGGTTTGGTCTGCCGGCTTCCGTAGCGTCATGAACGCGCAGGTGCACACTTTCAGGAAGTCCTAGGAGGAAATCCTAGGCCGCCGACTGCTTCTCCGGAACCAACATGGAGGGAGCCGCCCACAGCGGCACAGGTGCAACCTCCGAGGGGGCTTGGAGCGCCTCCTGAGGGTTCTTGGGGGCTTGGAGCTCCTGCTTAGGAACTCTTGATGGTGTACTTCCAGATTTTCGGGACTCTGAAGCCTCTTTGAAAACCGGCTCAGGGGTCTCTGGAAGGCATAGAGCAGGCTCAGGGGTCCCTGGACGGCACAGAGCAGGCTCAGTGTTCTCCAGACGGCTCAGAGCAGGCTCAGGGGTCTCCAGATGGCTCAGAGTAGGCTCAGGGGTCTCCAGACAGCTCAGAGCAGGCTCAGGGGTCTCTAGACGGCTCAGAGCAGGCTCAGGGGTCTCTAGACGGCACAGAGCAGGCTCAGGGGTCTCTGGATGGCTCAGAGCGGGCTCAGAGGTCTCTGGACGGCTCAGAGTGGGAGGAGGCCCACGGCGACGCCGTCTCTTACGCCGGGGGGTCACTGGAGCTGAACTTATTTGCTTGCTAACGGCTTCAGGAGCTAGGCTAATTGGTTCGCAAACAGGTTCTGGCGCTAGGCTAACTGGTTTGTAAATGGATCCTGAGGCAAGAAAAACAGGCGAGGTAACTAGCTCTTAAGCTAAAGAAACAGGAATGTTAATGGGTGCAGAAGCTAGATCTGGCTGGCGGGGAGCTGGATGAGGTGGCATGAAGGGGAAGAGATCCTCCCTATCCCCATAACAAAAGCTCCAGAGGTCTGAGTCCTGGATGTGGGGAGCTCTAGCTGTTTGGGGTGTAACAAGTGGGCGTATTTTGAGTTTCTTAGTAGACGTTGTTAACTGTCGATCGTAAATATGTTTGCAGAAACGGGTTGAGCTAGTGAAGATGAAACCTGATGCATTCAGCGTCTGCTCTGCCGATAATGCAAGCGTAGAAGAAGAAATGTGCTGTTTACTTGTGCAAAGAAAGAAACAACGAAAGAAGAATGTCTGAGGACTTCATTGTTGAGGAAGAGCATGAGTTCTTTGCCAAGCTGAATGCGCACTTTCATCTGGTTTGGTCTGCCGCGGTTTCCATAGACTCGTGAACTCGCATGCGCACGCTTTTAGGAAGTCCTATACACTACTGTTTA
>NW_015151911.1:6263-8186 GCF_000732505.1 Cyprinodon variegatus
CCAGAGTTTTGTTCAGCATGGGGGTGAGTAGAAAATGAAGGCTAATCATGTTTTGGGTGTACTATTCCTTTAAAAGCCTCCCTCTTCAGTTCCTGTTTGCTGGATCCTCATCAAACGTCTGTCTGTTTACCTCGTCTTTCCCTGGCTCCTAGAGTTTGGTTTCCCCTGATGTCTCCTTGGTTCTGGTTCGTTTTTATCTCTGTTGGATTTTTGATTCCTGCCTCAGTTCCTGTAAACCTCATTAAACCCACCTAAATTCACCTCTGCCTACTTGCCTCTGCATTTGGGTCCTCAACCAACACCAAACCCTGACAATTTTACTCTGTTGCATTATGAAATTAGTGGGGAACAGGATGTTTTCTGAAAGAAGAAATATAAACCCCTTAAATCTTTAGACTTCTCCAGGCCAAGGACCCCCAAACTGATGGTGAGATGGAGCGGGGACCCCCTAATTATGTACATTGGATGAAATGGTGTTATATCAAACTGGCCCTATAGTCACTCTCTTACAGGTGGACTAATGTAAGGAAAGTAATTTCTCTTTGGGATTATTAAAGTATTTCTAATTCTGATTCCTGGTTGATGGGACAGGTGTTGTGAATGAAACGGTGCCCAGTCTGAAAGAGCTCTTGTGTGTCGCTGAATGTGTGCATTGATGACTGAAAGACATCTTCTGCCTCCATTTATCTGTTTACTACAGTGTGTTGAATTCATGTTAATGTGGATTTAAAAACATTTCAATTAGTGGAAAAAATTGCAGGGGGGAAGAAAAAAAAAAGAAAAAACTCTAATCAACCAAAACTTTTGCGACCCCCATGCAGTATCTCTGTAGACCCCTAGGGGTCGGCTGTGGTAGAGGACCCAAATGCAGAGGCAGAGAGGCTGAGGTGATTTCTGCCGTTTAATCGGTGAAAACAGTAAACAAAGGCAGGAATCCAAAATTCCAACTTAAAATGAAACACAAACCAAAACAATGGAGACATCAGGGGAAAACAATCAGCAACAGCAACGGGGAACCAGTGACGACAGAACCAGCGACAACAGAAACAGCAACAACAGAGAAACCAACAAGGAGAAACAGCAGAGAAAGAGTATATATAGCTGACTGAGACAAAGGCAGGGCTGACGAGCTGATAAGGAGCAGGTGTGAGAGGAGACAACAAGGAAGCAAGGGAAAAGGAACACACACAAGAAGGCAAACAGAGGACAACAACAGAAAAAACTGAGAACTAAAATATATCAAGAAAATACAACAAAATAGAAATTAAACCAATAAAACTAGAAAACATGGAGCAAAGTTAAACATTACAAAAATCAAGAGCGTAACACATGGATCCCTGTTTAAGTGAAGGAAGTCTGATTTGTTTGCAGCAGAGATGGACCCATACAGTATTTTTATTTTTTTTATGTGAAGAACTCATACATCCCTAAAATCAGACCTTCTCTTGGGAAAACAGATCAAAATTTTCTTTTTCTCTCCTCAGAGTATGAGATACTTTATAATAGAGAATCTGAATTAGAAATAACTATAAGAAGTTGTTCACAGGAAGCTGAAGAAGCCCTGCAAAGTTGTTTTGAAGCTACATTGGGATGCATTGTGTCAGACCTGCTATGATGTGGGCAGAGGCATCGCTGTCTATCCTGTAAACTAAGCCACTGCATGCAGGGGTGGATTTAGGACATTTTGGGCCCTGAGCAAAAACAGGCATGTATGTGTTGTCTTCCCTCTGAATTGAAAAGACAACACATAAAACAGCCCCATTCTCCAGATAGAGAAATGTTAATAGAATAGACATCCATTATCTGTTCTAGGTTGTGTCCCTCTCTTCTTGTCCCTTTTCTTCTTGTTTTCCTCTGTATGTTTTGTACTCAGCTGACTTTTCATGCTGTCTCTAAAGTAATGAACGAGTTTTTCCAAGCACT
>NW_015151911.1:9007-12140 GCF_000732505.1 Cyprinodon variegatus
CAAGGCTTCTTATGCTATGCGTGCAAATGCACGCTTTGATTTTTGTTGACAACTATGCCTCGCTTAACATACGTCACGCACTCCTTTGCTCTTATTGGTTGTAGGTCTATCCAATTGAGTGCAGAGGCATTTTTTTCCTGGTTTGTTCGAAACACGCCCCATAATCACAGCTCTATGGAGCAGCATCAGACTCATATTCTGACTAGAATTGAGTCGGACTACGTCAGGCTAGGTTGAACCTGCCTTAAACCCTGAAACCTGGAAGAGTTTCTCTGCTGGAAATCTGTCAGTCTGATCTGTGAAGAACCCTGGAGAATCAAACCTGTCAAAGACCTGCCTGCCCGCTCTCAGAAGAATCTGAAAGGGAAACTCAAACCTGTTACCTGCAAACTCTCAAAGCAAGCTCTGCCTCCGCCAAGCCCTCAGCCTGCCGACAGCCTCTGGACCCTCCTGGTTCCCCCTCTCTGCCGCTCTGCTCAACTCCAGATCAGGTACAGACCTGCACTCTCTAACTCTGCAAATTACCTGGACTTCAGCTAACCACTCTGTCCCCCTCTGCAGTGAACCCAGTCGGGACCAGTCCTGGATCAAATAACCCTTTGGATCAGTTCTTTATTCTCTGTGTTGTTTCAATAAACCTTTGAACTTTTTCCCTTGAGTCCGTGTGTTCTGCATGTGGGTTAGAAACCTTAAACCAAACATGACACCCTAGGCCACTGCCTAGTATTGCCTGAAGATAAATCCCCCCTGGCTGCATGCTATAGGATCACCATTCACTCATCCGAGCACAAACGTTTATTCTTTAATTGCTTTTTGTTTGATTGAGAGGGACAGAGCAGGATGTTGAATACTTATTTCAACCATTCTGCTGTTTTGTGACAGTGATGTATCTTTGAGTTGGAGACACAGGTAGAATGGAATGGCCTTAAAGGCACCTTAGCCACCAGCTCTGTCTCGCCAAGCTGAAGATCACTTCACTGCTCCTAACAGATCAGAGCAGCAGAGCCGATGGCTCACCCTCCCCTCTGCTCCCTCTATCTCTCTCCATCTTGTCTCACTGAGAGGCAAGAGGAAGCATCTTTGACTTGTTGCTAGAACACACCTGACCTGCTCTGATCAGGTGCAGGTTATGATGGGCTGCTAACTGCCCATCCGACCAGCTGATCCCTGATCAGCAACAGCTGCACCAACAGGATCTAAACTCTTTTCAGAGCACTGGTGACCTAATGAATCTTTAATCCGAGTTACGGGTGATATCACTTTAAACAGCAGGGACATTGTGAGTTGGCGTTGTTTCCCAGGTAATCTAATCTGACTTTCTTCAATTTAAAGCCAGGCACACATCAAAATCATATAATTGGAAACTTGACACTAGCTTATATTATAAAGCAGTCAGACAGAGCAATGCTATGGAAAAAAAATAATGCCAAAGAAAAGAACAAAATATCAGTCCAACGATGGATGGAAGTTAAATTCAGGTCAGACTCCGATGAGTTGATGTTGATGGATAAGGAGAGTGATAAGAGTGTGAAAGGCTGATGAATGTCCATCGGTAGTTTCTCTGACTAACATGATCATAATCATATTCTGTGGAGAATCCTCACAGGTTATTAAGTCCAGGTATCACTTTTACTCAGCTGGTTTATCTTGGCAAGCATTTTTTTCTTACAGTTTGGGATTAATTCACTCATTTTCCAACACACTATAGTTAATATTTATGCCCAGTAGAGGGCGCCTGTGAATAAGTTTCCGCATGAGATTGCATCAAAATGATGAGCAGATGTGCTGTGAGGTAAATGTTTCTGGACCTTCAACTGACACACACAAAAAAAATGTATTACATTATGTCTCAGTTTGTAACTGTAGCCTCAACAGATTTGTTTTCTTTAGTTGGATAAAGTTGTTTCCCTTTTCCAGAGAAATGTTTGTTGATCTCCCTGCAAAGCAAAAAAGGGGCATATATATTATTTGAACGTTCCTCTTGTCTTATAGATTTTCAAAGTGTTTCAGCTTTTGAAAATTAGTGTGAAAAGCTCAGATATTCTGTAGAAAATAGATCCTCAATTTAGAAAGGGAGAAGTTATTGATCAGTGTGGGAGATTTTCGAACCAATCAATTTACAATTAATTGGTTCCAAATATGAATTGGGCAAACCAAGGATCTGGTGGTGGATTTTCGCAGCAATAAATCCAAACCACAGACACTGGTGAACATCCAGGGCACGGCCATTGAGAGAGTGGACTCTTATAAGTTCCAAGGTGTTTACCTGAACAACAAACTGGACTGGACTCACAACACTGAGGCTCTATATAAGAAAGGTCAGAGCAGACTCTGCAGGGGGCGCTCCTACAGACCTTCTCTGACTCTGCTGTGGCATCAGCCATCTTCTATGGAGCTGTCTGTTGGAGCAGTGGCTTATCTGTAGCTGAGAGAAAGTGGCTGGATCAGCTGATCAGGAAGGCCAGCTCTCTGATTGGATGCCCTCTGGACCTCTACAGGAGGTGGGAAACAAAAGGGCCCTTACTAAATGATCATCTCTGTTGGATAATGTCTCCCACCCCATGCATGAAGCTGGTGCTGAACTGGACAGCTCCTTCAGTGACAGACTGCTGCACCCTAAATGCACCAGGGAGCGTTATCACAGATCCTTCCTCCCAGCAGCTGGAAGACTCTAGAATCACCACTGTTCCCAACAACCTCAATAAGCTGTTACATTCATGCTGATGTTTGCAGACTTTCTGTCTTTGTCATTTAAATAACATCGTGCTGTCATTTTTCCTCTAGTGTCACTGCTATTTTTCACATAGCCAGTACTGTAAAAACATCCACAGCTGTTTATTGATTATTTATTCTACAGATGCATATTACTTATATTGTAAAAACACTGTCAAATAAAGTATTTTATTTGTTTATTTTGATTAACTCAATTATGCTGTTATTTTTATACACTTTCCAAAGTTCTACATTTTTGTGACCTCTTTTGCTATATTCTTTTGCCACTGTTATAATATCACAATTTCCCTAATGTGGGACAATGAAGGGATTTTCTATTCTTTTCTAATTTATTCTGAAATCTATAGTTTTCTTTGGCTCCCTCTACTGGTTTAAACACATAACTCCAGTTTAAAGTGAA
>NW_015151911.1:12229-19169 GCF_000732505.1 Cyprinodon variegatus
GGAGCCAATGATCTGCATTGGATGGAGCACATGACGGGAAATAAATATTTAGAAACATTAAACCAGGGGTAACCAATTAAAAATCAGTGGGGTCTGAATAAAGAAAATCAACCAGTAAAGGTCCAGAGATATTTTTAATGATCTGTTGCTTTAAACAGAATGTAACACTGAAATAAATTGAGTTCTTTATGCATTCATGTTATACATCAACTTTTTAAATAAAATAATATATATAAAAATGTTTCCATTTTAAAATCTGAAGTGTTTTTTGAAGTAGAGAACTACAATCTTTCAGTTTTATATATAGATAATTTACTGATTCACATTTTTTTTTTAACAGAGTTTTTTTTTTTTCTTTTCTTTCTTTCGTGGTGGAGAATCCTGCTTCTCAGCAGCAGGTTGAGCCAAACATCCTCTAAATGTTCAGGCTCCGCTCTGGTCAAGATCCACTATTGTAATCACAGCAAAGAGGGAAAAAAAACGATTGAGGAGAAGATTCAGTTGGTCAAATTAAAATATAGTAACAAAAGATAGGTAATAACTACAAATTAGAGCCTAATTCTTATATAGTTTAAAAAACTAACACCGTTTATTTAAAAGATTGGATGCAAACTATTGGTACTTCAACAAACCAGGAAGCAAATTTCTCACCTCCATCAGAAACTGCACATATGCTGGATGCTGATGGGGATATTTTTTATGTCATATTAAATTAAGTGTTCATTTCTGCATGTTTTGATCCTATGAATATAATGATAATGTTGCGCATGCTCTCCTCAAGCTCCGAGGATAAGTCGGAGCGCAGCAATACGTGAGGAACAGTGGAGGCTGTGGGCTTTGCTTTGCGCAGGAGGTCTGGAGCGCTGCGGGGTGGAGCGGGACGGAGGATGAACGATTTCAGGGGTAACAGGAGAAGCGGCGCAAGTGACGTTTAGACACTGTCGTCAGACAACATACAGTAATTTATAAATGTTTTAAATCAGGATGGGTATGGTTAGCCAGTGGATCCAGCGGCGATCCGCTAATCCGTGACCCCTGCATTAAACCGAAGCCAAGAGAAACGAGTAACGTTTGTTTTAAAAATGTAAGGAATAGAAAGTATAGAAACTGGTGTGAAAATGTAATAAGCAGAAGTCAGAAGTTGGAAGAAAAATAAGAAATGGAGTAAAGTATAGATACCTAAAAAAGTGTACTTAAGTACAGTAACAAAGTATTTGTACTTCGTTACTGACACCTCTGACAATAACATCCTGTTATTCATAGTATAAAGAAATAAAAACCAACAGTGTGACAGAGCTTCATTCATCTAAATTCATTGTATGAGTAAAAATTATGCAACCAACTGGGTGCATAGTTCCGTACCTTCTCATTACATGCAAGTTATGTAATGCCTTCGCTGAGACTGTGACCTCTGACCTCCAGCACACAAGGAGGAATGAACAGAGGATGACATAAGAAGTGTTAATCCTCCTGATCCTGCGCTGACGGATCACAATCAGCCTGGAAATCCTCGGCACGCAGCTGCAGCTCTCTCAGCCTCATTGTTTAGATCCTGGTTCTGTGCGACGGGCCTCCAGGGTGGGAGGCGTTCAGGTGAGACAGGTGTGACACGCTTTAGGCCAGGAACAGCAGAGAGGTTCTGGATGGACCCGTAAATATTAGGAATTAGCAGTAGCAGTGCTGCTCCCGATAGAAGGACTGATTGTTTAACAGAAACTAGCTCCTCTGTTAGAGCATTGGATCCGTCACACAGTGGCACCGCTGTGGTACCGCTGCATTGTTAGCTAACGCTGAAGCAGAAACAGCAGACTGTGTGTTCAGACTGCTGCTCTGCTCCATGGGGCCTCAGAGAGGCTCCTTCTGGTCCAAAACCCCTGATTCAACTCATTCTTCTTGAAGGTTGTCTTTCTAGGAACCAGAGGTTCCTGTAATCTGTTCTACCAGAGCATAGTTCTCCAGGTGAGACATTCAGAAGGTGTTTTAGAGTCACTCTTTGAACACCAGCTGTTTTACTCTGTTTCAGTTCCATCCAGATTGTTATTATATTTCAATATAAAAAGACAATGATAAGCCAATAATATGAATCAGAACTGTTAAAGGAAAGCTCTGTCTCTACACCTTGAAGCTTTCTCTCTCCACACTGCAAAAACAATATAAAAATAACTTTAAAAAAAAGTCAATTTACCCTTAATTTAAGTAGGTAAATAAGATGATTTGCCAATAGAATTATAATCTTTACTCTTAAAAAAGGATAATTAGATTATATGGACCTGAGATAAAACCGTAAATGTAAATTGTCTTGTTGCCCTGGCAACATGTCTCACTATCCTCATCAATTCAAGAAAAAATGCACTTATTTTAAGAAAAAACTAATTATTTATATTAAATTTTTGCAGTTCAGTTCTTTTTCCAGAAAAAAGATCACTCAGGACAAACATTTTATATAACACTTTATAATATTTATGTATCAAATAACCAGGAGACATGACAACAGATTTTAATAGAAATTGTAATCTTACTCGGATCAGAGACGTTGCTTAGAGTTACAGAAAGCAGCTGCTCACCAACCGGGCTCACTTCTCGTAAGATGGCCATGATTCACCATTAGAGAATCATTTTATACTTCAGTTTGCTACATCATCACATCATCAAATCATTACATCATACACGTTTCCAGATGAGGAGACATCCGCGGCTCCAGCCTTATCACAATATTACACTTTGTTCTTAGCTGAAGGACGACACACTCATCCCATTCCCAAATATTTGCCACATACAGAATAAAGATTATAAATCTATATCCAGACAGAGGAACTGTCCTAATTAGATAAACCACTGGGGAAAACATCAGTTCTGACACACAACAGGCAGGTAATATGAAGGTGTAATAAACTCACACATCATCAACGATAATTATCCTAACAGAACCAAAGATCCCGGCGGTCTATCTGAAGTTAAATAGCATGAAGAACAACATGACTGCTTCTGCTTGAGGGCTGCATGGTGGAGCACACTGTTACCTTGCAACAAGAAGGTCCAATTTTCAGCCCAGAGTCTTTCTGCATGGATTTGCATGTTCCCTCTGTGCATGAATGGGTTCTCTCCGGGGTACTCCAGCTTCCTCCTACAGTCCAAAAACAAAAGACTAAAAAGACTGTTAGGTTAACTGGCTTCTCTCAATTATCCTTAAATTTGTATTTATTCTTTGCTTCTAGCTGTGGTTCTGCTACAGGTTCTTCTTTCTTTCCACTGTCGCCACATGCATGCTTTGTGCAAGCGATTGCTGCAAAGTCAATGACTCAACGCAATCTACTGGGTTTCCTTATAAAGAAGTATTTTAATTAATTTCAATAATGATCTGAACTTTAACGTGATAACGAGGATCGGTTGGAATGTCTGTATCTCACTTGGCATCTGTCTGTATGAGAGGATTAGATTCTGCTCTTTCTGAGTTCCTTTTGACGGCATTTGTTGTGAGGTGGAGCATGTAGAACTTTGGCTTATTCTGAGGCCGGTGTGACCCATCTGAACCCCAAACGTTCTGATTTAACTGGATCAGATGTTAGAGATGAAGCTTCTGCACTTTCATGGAGCCGTTTCCATCTCGCTTTTACAATGTGAGACTGAACTGAAACTTGAACAGAGGTCAGACGCAGAGAATTTAATCCAAGTTTAACTGAAACATCTCATGTTCCTGACCTTATTCCAGGGTAAATTCATGTTTGTAACCATGGTGACGTCCTGTGAAGGGATGCAGACGTGATGTTTGATCAAATGTTGGCTGTGTGTCACTTTTTGTCAGCATGTGTGCGTTTCTGGCTCTGGCTGCCAAGAATTGAGATTTCTGCTGAGATTAATTATGAGCATGTTGTCCAGATCGGATGAAATCCGACATGACATGTGCAGTAATCACATTACAGCGCCTCACAGCAGGTCGACGCTCTGATGCAGATGGATGGATAAATCCTGCTCTGCACACGATGATCTGATCCTGAGCCGCCGCTGCAGAGCCTGGTCCGGGTCCTGTCTGCAGGAGGGAGTGAAAACATCAGCAACATGTTGGTGGCGGTGGAAGCTGGGACGGTTCTCTCTGTACCGACATGCATAACATTCATGTTATATTCAGGCAGCCGTTGGGTCACAGCAAGAACATTTTATTGGAGAAATTGTTTTTTTTTCCTATAATTATTATCCTTCCTTTCAAATTCAGAATAAAGAACAAGATAAAGAAAATAAGATGTAAGGCGTAATTAAGAATAACGTTCAGACAGTAAAGCATAGAGTCTTTTAGCATTGGTGGAAGACATTTTCTTTAAGGATAAAGTATATTTATTTAATTTTTAATGCTATGATTTTAGGGAGAGTTTTAGTAAGACAAAATTTGTGTATGAAAAATTTTACTATAATAATTATATTATTAATTACCCTATTTTTTTTTATCTTGGGCAATAATATAAAATTTAAATGTGGATGGGGAGAGAAAATGTATGTTTAAGGATTTAGAGAGAAACCAGTTATAAACTGAGGATAAAAATGTTTGGGCTTTACTAAAATAAAATAAAAAAAAAGATGTTCAGTTCATATTTTTTTCATCAGGCTGCTAGACTTCCTCACCAACAGACCTCAGTCAGTCCGGGTCGGACAGAACACCTCTGATGTCATCAGTCTAAGCCCCTCCCCTCAGGGCTGCATCCTGAGCCCCCTGCTGTTCACCCTGATGACACACGACTGCGTCCCCAGGTTCACCACCAATCACATGGTGAAGTTTGCAGACGACACCACGGTGGTGGGCCTCATCAGAGACCACAACGACCTGGACTACAGAGAGGAGGTGGAGCAGTTGGTGGTGCAGAGATAACAGCCTGATCCTGAAGGTGGAGAAGACAAAGGAGATCATGGTGGACTTCAGGAAGAACCGTTCTAACTATGCTCCTCTGGTCATCAACAGCTCAGCTGTAGAGGAGGTCAGCAGCACCAAATTCCTGGGGGTGCACCTGGAATGTAAACACCACCTCACTAATTAAAAGGGCACAGAAGTGCATGGACTTCCTGCAGAGGATGAGGAGAGCCCACCTGCCCCCTCCCCCGCTCCCAGTTGCACTCTGGGAAGAGACGTCACAGCATTGGATGCAGGTTCCAGCAGATTCCAGAACAGCTTCTTCCCCACCGCCATCAGACCGCCATCACACTGCTGAATGTTGAAAAATCTCAAAATCACATCCCAGACTCTGCATCACACTGCATATTTGCACCTTATATATTTAATGCGTTGAACTCCCATATCAATCCGTTTTTGTAGGATGTTGTTTTTTCTCCCACAATGTTTTCATTTGATCACTGCTGCACTTTAAGAAATGGAAATGTTCATTTGCTGTCTAAAAGTCTAAGAAATATGCCCAAAGCGAAAAAATGACAAAAAAAAAAAACAGAAATAGTAGTGAATGTCATTAATTATACATAATATCTACATGTCTTACATTTGCTTTTTGTTTTTGTTTTTTTTACTAGATTGTCTTGTATGAAGTCGCTCATTCATTATTAAGTCCTAAAAAACTCAAAATAAATAAAAATACACAATGGACTGAACTGGTGGTGGGTAACGGGCTGCTGGTCCAGATTATCTGTGTCCCTAAAAAAAAAAGATTCAAAACAGATTTTTTTAAAAACTCAGAAAAAGTTCTTTGATCCAGTAAAAGAACTAAAGGAACATCTCAACAATATCACATTAAACAGAAAAAAACACCAAAAAGCAACAAAAATAGAGGCTGGAACTAGAAGGCTGGAGATAAGGACGTCCACAGGGAGCCAGCAGGACTCGTCCAACAGAGTGCCACAGACCAGAGAGAAACTCTACCCAGAGCAGAGACTCTGAGAGGACCAGACGTCCTGATCCCAACCAGCTCCAACACTTTAAACAACACAGATGACATGTGGGTCAGAGCGGCTCTGACTTAGATCATCCCTTCATAATATCCTAGTCTGACTTGGAGGACTCTGTCCAGGTCTCACTGGGATCATCCCATCCTGGTCTGACGCGACAGCAGCAGGATGACATGAGAACTCCTCTCCTCTTCCTTCCTGCAGATCTCCACGGCGACGAGGCCGCGGCTGAAGGAGGAGAGTCCATCCATTAAACATGAAGGTCTAAAAATAAAGGAGGCCTCCTGCTCTTCACCTCGGCTGCTGTCTTTAATCTGGGCCAGAGCTTCACAGACAGCGAACTTCAAAGACGGTGGAAGAGGAGGCGGCTTCTTCTTTATCATTTGTACCTCTGAGCGCCGAACGGCTCGAACTCTGACCTCTAAAGGGCTGGTTATCCTCCCGCAGCAGTGTGTCACAGTGAGCTTATCGCAGACACTTTTTTGTTTTACGCCCAATATTGAAGCGTGGTCTGCGCTGTTATTCCACGCCACAACACAAGAGGGACAATCAGGAACTAGCTGTGGGTCTAGATACGGCCGACGCGGTGAGGAAGTTGGGGCGAGTTTGTGCGACAACAGAGGGACATGAGGTCCAAAAAGAGCGGAGATCCAGGTGTTCTTGCGCACCTCGCTCTTCTAGCTGGTCCATCTTCACCAGCCGTTCTCCACTATGGCGGTCATACAAACAAAACAAGCCGGTAAGCTACCAAACAGGAAATACACATAGAGTAGAGCGGATGTAGAATTGACCAATCAGAGGCCTCCTGTCTGCGGCACCGTCTGTGGTCACCTACAGTTTTGGGGAGGTGCACCAGAGTGTCTGTGAAAGGGGGCGGGGGCATCTCTGCATTAACTGCGACACACACACAGACGACCTGGTTTCTGAGCATAAACCAGCCTTAAGCCTGGAGCTGAAGCCTCAGACTGAGGCAGTAGAAAACCATCTATGAAGGCGGGATGTTTGCTCAGGATCGTTCTCCTGGAACCTTCTGAGCTTCAAGACATTTGGTAGCAACAAG
>NW_015151911.1:21049-23761 GCF_000732505.1 Cyprinodon variegatus
CTGTGGAACCAACTACCAGTTTTAGTCCATGAGGCAGACACCCTGTCTACTTTTAAGGCTAGGCTTAAAACTTTCCTTTTTGATAAAGCTTATAAATTAAACCTGAGTGATGTCTGCTTCGTCTCTGGGTGAGTAGGAAGACTGAACAGCCTGATCCAGTGGAGGAAAATTCAGCACAGACAGACATTTTTCCTCCGCTCTACTTTTCTCATACCTCATTTAAAGTAGTTAGCTTATCCTGAGTTATATATATTTATGCTGCTATATGATTGGACCACTTTTCATCATTCGGCTTCATTCTATCTGCATTCTCCTAATCTGCAGTATTTGTTCAGTTCCACGCCTAACTTTATGCTGTCTGTGCTTTTTGCATCATAGTAGCATCATCTGGTCTGTTCTCTGTCTTTATCAGCTGGGCTGCTGCCATCAACACCTTCGCTTATATTTGCTGTATTTGTTTATTTGCTTGGTCTCCTGTTTCTATAACTATGACTCACTATATCTTAATCAGAATCAAGTTTCTTTCCAAGTAGGTTTGCACTTACAAGGAATTTGACCTGGTGTTGGTGATGCAGACAACTGACAAATATACAGAATACAGAATCTATAGCTATATGCAATATAAACCATACAATATTCTATATACAATATATAGCATATAGCCATAGACAATATACACAGAGACAGTGCGTTAATGTAACGCAGGAGGTCTGGAGATGCTACGTTGGTGTAGCTTCTAGAACCTGGAGAGAGGCAGTGTCAGTGTGACGGGGTCTCTGGGCCTTGTTGATAAGGCTGGTAGCAGACGGGAAGAAACTGTTGTTGTGGCGTGAGGTTTTGGTCCTGATGGACCGCAGCCTCCTGCCAGAGGGAAGACACTGAAATAGTTTGTGACTGGGGTGCGAGGGATCAGCCATACTCTTCCCTGCACGCCTCAGGGTCCTGGAGGCGTACACATCCTGGAGAGACGGAAGATTGCAGCCCATCACCTTCTATGCAGAAAGGATCACATGCTGCACTCTGACCTTTTCCTTGGCTTCGACGTAGCAGATGGTGATGGAGGAGGTGAGGATGAACTCAGTGATGGAGGAGTCAAAGTGCACCATCATTGTCCTTGGAAGGTGGAATTTTTTCAGCTGCCACAGGAAGTACGTCCTCAGCTGGACTTTCTTGTTGAGCGAGTTGATGTTCAGCTCCCACTTTAGGTCCTGTGAGATGATAGTTCCCAGGAAGCGGAAAGACTCCCTTCATCAATTTTCTGACACACTAAACCCGAAGTGGGATGGTAAGGGGTGTTTGTGCCTATCTCCAGCTGTATACGGGCGAGAGGCGGGGTCCACTCTGGACAGGTCGCCAGTCCATCGCAGGAGGAAAGAATCCTCAGTGGCAACAGTGGAGTCACAGAGGGTGATGGAGATAGCTGGGGTTGAGTTCTTCCTGAAGTCCACAACCATCTCCACTGTTTTTAGAACGTTTAGCTCCAGGTGGTTCTCTCTGCACCAGATGGTCAGCCTCCCACCTGCAGGTGGACTCGTCACCATCAGAGGTAAGTCCGATGGGAGTGATGTCATCCATGAACTTCAGCAGCCTGACAGACTGATGACTGGAGGAGCTGCTGTTGGTGTACAGGGAGAAGAGCAGAGGAGAAAGAACACAGGCCTGGGGGGAACCAGTGCTGATGAGCTGTGAGGTAGAGACATGTTTTCCCAGCTTCACCTGCTGCTTCCTGTCAGGCAGGAAGTCTGTGATCCACCTGCAGGTGGAGTCAGGCACACTCAGCTGGGAGAGCTTCTCCTGGGATGATCGAACTGAAGGCAAAGCTAAAATAAACAAATGGAATGCTGGCATAGCTACCTGTGGAATCCAGGTGCTGGAGGATCCAGTGAAGGGCCAAGGTGACAGCGACATCTGCAGACCTGTTGGTTCTCTTAATCCTCTGACTCAGATCCTCAGATCTGCCCTAAATGTTGAGGAGAACCTGAGGTTCTGTAGATCCGGGTCAGTTCTGATCCAGATATCATTAAAACCAAACTGTAACATATCGCTTTACCACACAGGAGGACTCCATTCATTTAACCTTTGACCCCTCACAGTTATTCTCACCGTTTCTCTCATCTTTTCTGGATCTGCTGCTGCTTTTCTTTAGAACATTAACTCTTAAGTATTCAATCTTTAATTATCTTTCCTTCTCTAACGCGTTTTCCTATTTTCTCTGACGTCATTGTTCAACCATTATCCTAAATATCAACCTGTTAGGTTCCAACTTTAACTGACACAGCTGAATCTCCCTCCTGATCCTGGTGTGAATATAACATGAGATATTTCTATTCTACAAATATATGTTGGAGATCAGCTTGTTTTCCAGTGTAGTCCTGTTTCTCTGACTGTGACTAACTGGATGTGCTCTCTTCATCCTCTTGTTGAACTGTCTCTGTAAAGCGCCTTTACTGCTCTACCCAGTGGGCCGTCACTCTTTCAGCTTCATAGTGAACTAAAGCAGCATAAACTGCAGAAATGTTCAAAGGTTCTATGTTTGGAGTGAACGCACCTCATCGGTGATGTAAAAATGAAACTGCCTGATATGGACAGGATCCACAATTATTTGCTACAGCAGGGGTCAGCAACCTTTGGCTCACTTTAGAGATTAGATGATTCACTTTTGACTTTTTTTATTGTGTTTATTCTATTTTATTTTTTGTTCCTTTTTTGTGT
>NW_015151911.1:25376-26790 GCF_000732505.1 Cyprinodon variegatus
GTGGAGCATTGGGTGGAGCATCAGGTGATTTAAAATGATTGGATGACTCCTGCTCTCATCTCTTACATCCTGTTTTTACTTTTCTCTCTTCTCAGTCACTTCTTCCATCTTTTCTTCCTTCCTCTCTCCTCGGTTTCAACCTCAAACTTTCCTTCCTTCTCCCTCTTCTCCTCCTCCTTCCTGCTGCTCCTCCTTCTCCGCACTCTCCTCCTCCTGCTTCTCCCTCCAGCTCCTCCTCCCTGCCCCTCCACCTCCTTCTCCCTCCCTCCCCCCCTGCTCCTCCTGTTCCTTAGGTGAGCTGATGATTGGGCGGCAGGTTGGAGGAGGGCTTCAGGAATCACATGGTTTACGTTTGCAGCTCAGCCAGACGCCATTTTGGAGGAAAGTTTGGGATTTGTGAGAGCTGGAAGCTGCAGGAGAGGAGCAGGAGGAGGTGGAAGGAGAAAGCAGGAGGAAGTTGGCCACGCATGCAGCTCTCAGGCTGCGCCTCTCCGGGCTCTGAAGCGATCGGGCCGGTTCCGGATCAGGCGGTGGGACGGAGTTAGGAGAACCTCCTCCGGGCTGGACTCTGAAGTTTGTCCCGGGGTTTTCTGGAAGGAGGTGCGGAGCTCCGGAGCGGCTCGGTCTCCTCCTGTGCAGCCGGAGCAGCAGCCGGAGCGGCGGGCAGGGCTGGGTGTGTTTTATCGCAGAGCCTCCTTCCAGCGGTCAGTCTGAGCGCTGCTCCCCGGCCACTGCAGCCTCTGAGGCGGGGAAGTGTATCTGGGAGGGTCGGAGTCTCCCGGAGCTCCCCTCCCCCTCCTGTGCGGCTGGGTCCCGGTCCGGGACCGGCTCGCTGCTGGGTGGATCTGTCGGAAGTTTGTCCGCTGTGAACTTGCTGTCGTCGTGGAAACATTTCTAGCGGGTTTACTGGATTTTACGGCGGGAGAACAAGTGGAAACCTGCCCAGTGAGGAGGGTGTATGTGTCACTCTGAGCCCCGAACCGAACCGAGCCCAGTCCGAACATGCCCGTCAGGAAGAAAGGTAAGCCGCTTTCACTTCTCCTCTGGAAGCTAAGGCGGCTACACGGCGCTGAAGTCAGTGTCAGGATGGTAGCTCCTGTTAAAGGGCTGTTCCCACTTTTTATTCACTCTGGATTTATCAGCTCTTCCCTTTAGGAAAACAATCTGATGGCGTTAATTAGCACAATAGAGTCACAGAGTCTATTTAGCCTTTGTTATGATTCAATTCAGTTTATTTATATAGCACCAACATGTCATCTCAACTTTACAGCTCACCAGATCATCCCGTCAGATTGATTCAAAGTTTTCTATCTAAGGAAAACTCATTGACTCTTCAGCAATCCCTCACACTAAGCATGCTTGTAGCGACAGTGGAGAGGAAAAACTCCCTTTGAACAGGAGGAAACCTGCAAGC
>NW_015151911.1:26992-34956 GCF_000732505.1 Cyprinodon variegatus
GAGACAGAAGCAGACTTAGAAAAAGAAGCATAGATACAGAAAGCAGCTGTAAAAGGCGGCGGCGTCCAGGAAACACACAGCCAGGCAGACGAGCTCCGAGCCAGCTCCCATGTCAGAGGATGAAGAGAGCACATCCAGTTAGTCACAGTCAGAGAAACAGGACCACACTGGAAAACAGGCCGATCTCTAACATCTTATTTTAGAGTAGAAATATCCTGTGTTATATTTACACCTGGATCAACAGGGAGATCCAGCTGTGTCAGTTAAAGTTGGAAGCTAACAGGTTAATATTTAGGATAAAAGTTGAACATAGACTTCAGAGAAAATAGGAAAACACGTTAGAGAAGGAAAGATAATTAAAGATTGGATACTTAAGACTCGATGTTCTAAAGTAAAGCAGCAGCAGACTAGGAAAAGATGGGAGAAATGGACAGAATGACTGTGAGGGGTCAAAGGTCAATGCAGGGAGTCCTGCTGTGTGGTAAAGCGATGATGTTACAGTTTGGTTTTAAATATATCTGGATCAGAACTGACCCGGATCTACAGAACCTCAGGTTCTCCTCAACATTTAGGGCAGATCTGATCAACATTTTGTCCTTTTCCTTCAGACCCGGTCCAGCTCAGCATCCACAGGTTCTGCTCTTATTAAAACGCTTTAAAAGAAAAACTGAAAACAGATTTTAATCCAGATTTAAGCTGAAGACCAAATTAATCTAAACTGCTTCTCGTTTCCCTGATAATACATTTTATTTCTCATAATGCATTGATTTAAAGCACAGAAATAACAAGATTTGTACATTATTGTCGGTGTTTTAATCATCTCTTTAAATCTCTCTGTATTTAATCTCTGATAAAACAAAAGCATCGGTCCAGTAATCCAGCCCATGTCTGGGATTTAAGCTTCATCTAGGCTGGGCTGATTTAAATGACAAATCGCCAAACTTATGACGTTTTTCTACTTTTACAAACAGAATAAAATGATTTCTCTTCATATAAATTGCTTATGTCCTGTAGAACAGATGGATCAGTCCAGATTCTGGACCACAGCTCATCTAATCTGGTCCAGGAGTCTAAAAAACGGTGAAATAGCCCTTTATGGTCGCCAGTCAGAGGCTAACTTCAGGGCTGGGTGCGCTAACCAGCTGGGGAGAAAAACTCCAACTGCAGCTGATTAGAGGCGAATAAAACCCAGAGAAACTGGCAGGAAGGCGAACCCGGGTCAGCCCCGGGCTAAATGTGCTGGACAGGACTGAGTTGTGGCCTGCTGAGCCCAGCAGAACCGGGCCAGGTGAAGTTAAAACACAGCTAGCCTGTTAGCTTCAGATGCTAACCAACTTCTAATTGGGGCACCTTGTAGGAACTAAAAATAACCCAGAATATCAATAAAATATTCTCTGCCGCCTCATAAAGATCAGCTTACCTGTAGCGTCTGAACTAAAAAAATCTTAAAAATATTCTCTTCCCACATAAACTGAGATGGACATTAAAACATTTGGTTTATTATTGTTAAAAACTAAAGCTGCTGGTGTCTGCAGGCTGCTGGTAGCAGCATCCAGAGATCTGCATGTCTGCAGAGGAAACTCTTTCATCTGTTCTGCAGGAAAACGCTGCTTAAAACCACCAGGATAAAAGACTTCTTTTCTTTTTGGATTAAACCTAAAAATAATTCATCCAAATATTCCAGCTTATTTTTATTCTGGGAGAAGTTTCTTATCTTCATTTATTTTACTCGCATCAGAAACTCAAACCAATCATTATTTAAAAAGTCACTTTGGCTCAAAATCTCTACAGAATTTAAATGGATTTATTGAAGAGTTTATTAGAAATAACAAAGTAAATCTAAATGAGCGTTCTCCAGGATCTCTTCATGATCTACGGTCCTGCAGGTTTTAGATGCATCCCTGATCAACACGGCGGGATTAAAGGACTGATGCCATCAGGTTTGGCAAAGGTCTGGTTTAAAAACCAGCAGCATTGGAGCAGGGATGCATCTAAAACCTGCAGGACAGCTCAACTGGAGGAGCACGGTTAGAGACCGCTGAGATATCAGGATATAGGACCTTCAGAATAAAAGCCTTGCATGACTACACTACATTTGGAGATTGTTTTTATAATTAAATGTAAACTTTTCTGCAGCTTTTAATCACCTAAAGCTTGAGAACTTCACCTGGCTGTTCTGTTCGTTCTCTGGTTTAATCCGGAGGCGTTTCTGTCTCCTCTGGGTTTCTTTCCTTCTTCCAGGCAGATTCCAGGATCCTTCCAGGATCCTTGGAGCCGCTGTAGTTTGATGCGTCGTTAAAGGATTAAAACCAGTTGAAATCTGGGCTCTGGTTTTTCAGATCTGTTCATAATGAAGGATTAATCTGGATTAAAGTTATATTTTAAAATGTTTTTAAGATTTTCTAGTGTAGAAACAAAGCAATCAGCAGAAGGAAGATTTAAAAACTTTTTAACATGAGAGTCTGACCCCCTGATTCCACATCCTCCGCTGCCCCTCCGCACGTCTTCTCTCTCCATCACCGCTCCGCTCTGGTCCAGTCAGGTCAAGGTCCGCTTTGTGATCACACCCAACAGGAAAAAGAACGACGAGAAGATCCAGCTAGATTACGATGGATCTGTAACTACAGATTAGAGCATAATTCTTATATATTCCCAAAGACTAAAAGAGTTTAATTAAATGATTGGATGCAAACTATTGGCGCTACATCATACCAGGAAGCAGATTACTCATCCTGATCAAAGGTTAAAAGTTTAATTAAATCCAGTCTCACTAACTTCTTATAACGGGCCTGGATGGAGAGATGCTGAGTTTGGAGCTGGAGAACAAACATGGTTGATAAAAATGTTTTTATATGATCCTATTTATCCAGAACTGAACAGGTGCTGGATACTGATGGATTTTTTAAGATGTCAGATTAAATGAAGTGTTTTGCCTTCATGAATTTAACAATAATCATAATAAAGTGGCACCTGCTCTGCCTGAGCTCCAGGGAACGGCGGAGGCTGCAGCAGAGGTTGGTTCTGGTTCTACGGTCAGAGGTTGGTTCTGGTTCTACGGTCAGAGCAGACGGTTCTGTTCTCAGCTGGTCTTTTTAATCCATCATCTGCTGCAGAACCTCCTGATTGTTTATGTTCCTGATCCAGACCCGGTTGGGCTTGGTTCTGTTTGCTGAGCTGCTTCATCCACCTGATGATCTCCTCTTCCTCTTCTCTCCCCCCACCCCGACCCGGTTCTACAGACGCCCAGCGGGCCCTGCTGCTCCTGGAGGAGTACCGGAACAAGCTGACCCACACCGAGGACCGGCAGCTGAGACTCTCCCTCCAGCGGGTCATCGACATCTTCCAGAGCAACCTCTTCCAGGCTCTCATAGGTAAGCGGTACCAGAACCGGACCGGTTCCCTCCTCAGACCCGGGTCCTGTGGCGCTGCTTGTACTGCTCTCATGACGTATTCCTGCTGCTCTGGGCCCGGTTCTCTACTCAGAACCCAGACAGAACCCTGAGCTTCTCCTTGTTGGTCCAACTCATGGTTCCTGCAGATGTTCTGGACCCCTGGTTCTGGTTCTGAAAGAACACGTACCGGGTCATGATTCTGTTTCTAATCCGTTGGCCGTGTTGAAATGTGACCCGAATGCTGCTGTCAGGGAAACCGGACCAGCTGACAGAACCCATCAAGGTTTAACGTCCTTTATCTCTTTAAACTTTAAACCGGTCCAGAACCATTGAGGTGTTCTGGACTTTACCGGTTTGTTCTGGTTCTTGAATCTCTCTGGGTCGGGTTGTGATGGTGTAAAAGCAGCAGTATGGCTTCTGTAGACCACAGGAAGCTGTTTGGGTTCTGGTCCTGTCCCCCTCAGGCTGCTGGCCGGGCGGTTCTGATGGTTCTGCTCCATTGTTCTGGTACCGAGCCCGGTCCAGTCTGACCGACTGAACTCCGCTCAGCAGCTGGGAGTCGGACGCTCGGCGGCACCGTGTCTCTGACTCAGATTAACCTCTGAATGGGACTCGGATGGGATTAGACTCCATTAGGAGGGTTAATCCAGCCGGACCCTGAGCCCAGTGAGAGTGATGCTGCTCTCTGTGGTCTCCATGGAAACGGTTCTGATACACTACGTTCAGACCGCACGCAGCAGGAGGAATTCATTTCTGATGCTTGTAATAGTTTGATGTGCGGCTGAAGCATCTCTGCTGCTCTGGCTGCGCGGTGGTTAAGTGGGTCTGATGCGCGGTGGGCGGAGCTAACCGTTCCTTTCTCTGCCTAGAACAATGGCGGCCATATTAGCTGTGATCAGCGGGTAAAAAGTAGTTTGAATCTATTTCTAAGTGAGAAAGTCCTCCTGAAAACATCATCAGTCAGTTCATCCAGATTACCATCCTGCCTTCAAACATTATTTCTCCGCTCAGACCCCCACATAGCGGCGCTGCACAGCTCTCAGGCCCGCTGGAAGTAGATGTTGGCATTTTTCAACTTTTCAAACTGCAGGCACCAAGATAATAAAATCAAACATATTCTGCAGCAGGTTTCTCCATTTTAAGTTAATTTGGGCGTTAATAAACAGTTTCAGAGGAGTGATCATTGCGCTCTGCATCAGCAGTGCTGCGTCTGACTCCCTGCCAGCTCCCAGATCAGCTTCTCTCATTGGTTGATGTGGGGCGTTGAGCAGCTAAAGTCANTCTGATACACTACGTTCAGACCGCACGCAGCAGGAGGAATTCATTTCTGATGCTTGTAATAGTTTGATGTGCGGCTGAAGCATCTCTGCTGCTCTAGCTGTGCGGTGATAAAGTGGTTCTGATGCGCGGTGGGCGGAGCTAACCGTTCCTTTCTCTGCCTAGAACAATGGCGGCCATATTAGCTGTGATCAGCGGGTAAAAAGTAGTTTGAATCTATTTCTAAGTGAGAAAGTCCTCCTGAAAACATCATCAGTCAGTTCATCCAGATTACCATCCTGCCTTCAAACATTATTTCTCCGCTCAGACCCCCACATAGCGGCGCTGCACAGCTCTCAGGCCCGCTGGAAGTAGATGTTGGCATTTTTCAACTTTTCAAACTGCAGGCACCAAGATAATAAAATCAAACATATTCTGCAGCAGGTTTCTCCATTTTAAGTTAATTTGGGCGTTAATAAACAGTTTCAGAGGAGTGATCATAGCGCTCTGCATCAGCAGTGCTGCGTCTGACTCCCTGCCAGCTCCCAGATCAGCTTCTCTCATTGGTTGATGTGGGGCGTTGAGCAGCTAAAGTCACATTTTTCCAACTTCAGCAGCTGCTGCTTCTGAAACGCGTTGCACGTGTCAGAATGCCTAGAAGCTCCTGAGGCGCTGCTACGGCTGCTCAGCACGAGCTGCAGAACTTCTAAAAAACTAAAAAACACTCCTCTGGACTTTGTTTCCAAGTTTGAAGGCGTTTCTCTTCCATCCAGGAAGCTTTTTTGATTAAAAATGTCAGAAATAGCGTTCCAGGTTTCATAGAGTGAACCAACAAAGCCTTGTTTAGAAAACACACAGATTGAAACGGACGAACGGGTCCGACCCTTTAGAATGCAGGTCCTGCAATGCCCCATAACCTGTCAGATTGCTTCTTTTTTCCAAAGCGGTGGACCCGTTCATCCGTTTTTAATTTTCATGTTTATAAATGAAAGCAAGACTTTGTTGATCTGCTGGATAAAGTAAAGAACCACAACCGTATGAAGCAAAGCAGAGTCCTGGATGTTCCCGTAGAACCTTCCCAGGAGCTCTGCTTCAGGTCCGGTCCGGTTCTCTCAGATCATCATGCTTCATCAGGCCCGGATCAGGTTCTGCCTTAGCTTCCAGTCCCCCCACCCCCCCACCTCATCCCAGAGGAGATGTCTGCAGCGTTGCGAGCGCGGTGTAATCCCTCCGTGGACACCATGATTACCCGCCCGTTAATCCCCCGCCACCGCCGCAGCAGCAGCTGACTTCCTATACCTCTGCTTTCTTCCTCCTCTCTGGCCCGGTTCCTGGTGGACAGATGGCTTCAACCCGCCGCTCCTCTAACGCAGCAGCAGCAGCGGCTCCCAGTTTGGCCCAGAAACGCTGTGAGGCTGCAGGTTCTGGCTCTTCAACCGCTGATGAAGGTCCACAGCTTGTAAGTCCCACTAGCCGTCGGTTCTGTAGCGTGATCTGTTGGATCACCAGCTGATGCCGGGCCTCCCAGCAGAACCCCCTGCAGGTCCGTTATGTGCTGATTGATATGTCAGTGGTTCTGGTGCAGGATAACGGTACGAACTACTGTTTAAAACCTGTTTATTGAAACAACAACAACATTCTGCTTGATAAATCACTGTTTTACGGAACCAGAAACAAACGTTTCTGATTGTTTTGTCTTTTTTTTGTCTGTCAGAATAAACAGAACCGCTGGTTCTGATCAGAGTTTTAGGTCAGCCTGTGTTTGATGAAATCATTAAGTGTTGATGCCTTTTGGACGGGACCAGGCTACTTCCTGGAATATTTCCAGGCGCTCTTTTCTTACCTTCTATAATTTCTGGTTCCGTTCCTCAGACTGACTTCCTGACCCGCTGTTCTGTCAGACCAGCATAGTCGATACGCAGCGCAAGACGTCAGATTTGCTTTTATCCCTTTAGTTTGTACAAAAACTAGACTTTAGACAACCTCGACAGGCGTGTTGCTTTAGTCGTGTACAAAAACAAAAACAATTTATGGTCAGATCACCATACGCTTCAAAAACACCAAAAAGTCATTAAATGGTTTCTATTTGTACATGACTAAAGGATACACGCCTGTTGAGGTAGTTTAAAGTTTATTTTCATACAAATGTAAATCTAAAGGGATAAACAGGTGTTGACTGCAGGTCTGCTGCTCTGACAGAACATCCACTCACTTCCTGGTTTTCCAGCGACCCGGCTCAGCTTCAGCTTCACTTCCTCTAACGGATCGGATCGACCCATGAAGCCGGACGGTTTACCATCCAGCGGTTCTAAAGGTTCTCATCAGTCCACCCCCTGATGAAGAAGAATCAGAACCTCTGTCGCTGTGGTTCTGTTTGGGTCCAGTTCTTTCAGAACCCAGGCTGTTCTTCAGCCGCTGGTTCTTCTTCCTCTCTGTGTTTCATTCCTGTTGGAAAGAAAGGTTCCCACACAAAACATAAGAAGGAAGACCGGTTTAACCCGACCGGTTCTGCTCAGCCTGCAGCTCATTGGATGGGTTCTGACTTGTCTCCTTCATGGAGGAGGACCGGTTCTGATGATCTGAGCTTCAGCAGATCATCTCCAACTGTCAGAGCGTGGAGCTCCCACAGCAGGAAGCTCATCACTGGGCGGTATTTTGGTTGGACCGCACCTCGACCCAAACACGCACGGTCCGATTGGAGGTCAGGATTTATAACTGATGAAGTCGTTTTAACAGGAAGGTCTGAGGGAGACGACTCGGTTCTGGTCCCTCCTCCCGGTCCGGTCCACATGGGGCCAGTGCCATTTCCTCTGCAGAGGTCTGGGTGTTTCCCAGCAGCGTTCCCAGGCGGTTCTAACCGCTTCCTGTGGTCCGTTTGCTCACAACAACTCAGAGATTGGCTCTGTTCAGACAGTCTGCGTCTCCAGAGGCTCACGGTCCATTTCCACCTGATAAGAGGTTCCTGTGGTTCTGGGAGCGGTCCGATAGCGCTGAGCTCAGAGCAGGAAGCAGGAGAACATGATCCGCTCTTTAGTTCTGATGATAGAACCATCTAAGGCCCATCCACCCTCTGATCCTGGTTCTGTTCTTCTGAGTCCAACTGGAAGCTTCATTTCCTCTCTTAGAGTTCTGCTGGGTCGGCCCAACGACTGAATGGGTCCAGTTCTGTAAAGACCAGCAGAATTGTCCCATTTCATCCTCAGCATGTTTCATCTGGATCTGGGATCTGGGACAGTTAGGGACGATCAGAACCTCCTGAGGTGGATCCGGGACAGTACGGGACGATCAGAACCTCCTGAGGTGGATCCGGGACAG
>NW_015151911.1:36001-37571 GCF_000732505.1 Cyprinodon variegatus
GGGATCTGGGACAGTTAGGGACGATCAGAACCTCCTGAGGTGGATCCGGGACAGTACGGGACGATCAGAACCTCCTGAGGTGGATCCGGGACAGTACGGGATGATCAGAACCCCCTGAGGAGGATCCGGGACAGTACTGGTTGTGGCCGGTCCAGAGGACGGTGTTGGAGGGGCGTTCATGTTGAACTGCTTCCTATAGAGCTGCATTCAATCACTGGTTCTGGTTCTGTTCTCTATCTCAGCCGGGTCAGCTTCACAGTGGACCTCTGTGCCGTCCAGCATAACGCTCTAAGTTTGGACCTCCAGGGCTTCGGTTTACAGAGACGCCATGAGGAACTTCACAACATTCCTCACAGGTCATCAGATGAACCAGAACCAGAACTGCTCCTTAGAACCTAAAGATAAGGTTCTGATCCATGTTGGTCTGATGCAGTTCAGCTGGTTCTTCTCTGAGTAGAACCGGCCTGTAGGTGGCGCTATCAGTCATCCTCTGGGTAGTTTGATGGGATTCATTGAAAGGTTCTGTTGGTTCTGCCTGACCAGGATTTAGCTTTACAGGGACGTTCTGTAGAAACATTAGAATCCCTTCAGTGGGTCAGAGTTCTGATGGTCGGGTCGGGTGTGGAGGTAAAAACTGAGCTGAGGCTGTAAAACCAGCAGCTCTTCTATTGATAGAACAGGCGTCCAGCAGCTGCTGATAAATCCAGCCTGGAACGCAGCCTGGTTCCGAGTCCTGTGGGCTGAGGGAGCCGTGGTTCTGGAGGTTAGGGAGGTCTGGCCTGTGGTTTGGAGCGAGGAGAGCGGTCACAGTTCTGATCCTTTATGAGGAAACATCTGCAGCGGGTCGGGCGGCGCTCAGCTGCTCCGCCGCTTATTTTAGACGCTCGCTCCAAAAATACAGGCGCTGTTGGACCAGGCCTCCTGCTGCTGGCCCGCCTTTAAAGGAACCCAGCCTCCTCATCATCATCATCATCATCATGGCTGCAGATGAAGAAAACCTGCAGCTCTCCTGGTCCAGCTGCAGGTCAGAACCCATCAGGGTTCTGTTTGTCCTGCATCAGTGTTAGCAGCAGTCTGAGGGTAAGGAGTCAGAAATTAACCTGATGGATCTGATTAGCTGGTTAATGTGACCCCAGGCAGCAGCTCGTTAACAAGCTCGTTAGAGCTGTCAGAGTGGGCGGAGCCAGAGCCTGACGGCCTGCCTCCAGGTTTAACCTCATTAACTGAAGCTGGAAGCCTCCTCAGATGGAAAACCTCTCAGGTTGGAGAAGTTCAGCTTCCCTCTGCAGGGGAATGAAGTGAGCAATGGAGCTCCTGCTCAGCATCGCCCCCTGTAGGTGAAAACACCCATCCTGCATCAGAAGCTGGAATAGGTTTTGGTCTTCTCAGACCGGGTCCATTAAATGTGTTCTGATAACAGAAACCTGCAGTTCTGGGTCAGACAATAAACTCTGGATCACAGCTAGAGAAGAAAAACTGCAGCTGGGTCCAAATAGTCAGAACTTCCATCATGACCCAAAGACTTTCCTCCTTCCTAGTGTCCTCCTTCCTAGTGTCCTCCTTCCTAGTG
>NW_015151911.1:38641-49132 GCF_000732505.1 Cyprinodon variegatus
CCTGGACGCTGCTGCCACAGTGCATGCTGGGACAGCTGTCAGTCTGTAGAACAGACAAGTCTGCTCTGATGCATTCTGGGTAAAGGAGGGGCGAGAACAACATCCGGGGACTTTGTCTGTTCTCGGTCTGCTGTTCTTGTGAATTGGAACCGTACTAGGGCTGAGGATGATGACGTTTCACGAGGACGCACAAGTACACATAGTGAGAACCGCCCTGGGACGTTGACTTTAGTCTGTTTGAGAGAACATCATAAGATTGGTGTTTAATCTTGGTGGAGCATGTTTAGATTCTGTTGTTTTCTCAGTGTGATAATCCCTGATTAGGATTGAATAATCTGAATCCTGTTCATATTCCGATGTTTCCTGATGAAGATGATAAATCCTGCGGATGGATCTAAGGGTTAGAGTCTGGGTTAAGAAGGTTCTGAACTTTCCCAGCCTTGACTGTAGCTGCAGGTCCGATTGGATTTGATCTTTAGGATCAGAACCAACAAATTAAATGTTGTTTGTGGGTTCAGTAGAACCTCTGACCTGATCCCTGTTTCCAATCATTTCTTCTCTGTCCTCCCAGATATCCAGGAATTTTACGAAGTGACCTTATTGGACAGCCAGAGGTGGGCGGAGTCTTCCAAAGGGCCGGATCCCGGCGTGCCCATCAACCTGTGGGACTTCTCCAGTCTCCAGAGCCCGACCGGAACCTCGGAGACCCTGCCCAGCCTTAGCACCAGCATCGAGGTAAGGATGTGCCGGGAACCGGTCTGGACCGGTTCCACCGCCGCCGCTCCGCTTCCCTCCATTTGTCCCGTGAACAAACGGAGGCGTCCTGCGGGCGGTAAAAATAGCAGCAATAAAAATAGATGAGAGGAGTTTAAAAATATCACGCCTTTGATTCTGCCGGGACAGAACCGCTCCGTTCTGCTGCTGTCAGAGCAGAACCGGCTCCAACCAGTTAGGACGGATCTGTTAACCCGAGCATCAGTGAATCAGCTGGATGGTTGTGATGGAATAAAGATGTTTAACATGAAGAGGCGGTTCTGAAGCTCAGATCAGTCTGTCATCAACAGACCGGTTCTGGTTCTTCTGCCTGGGTGAGCAGATGAACCGGACCATTAGAACCAGTTAGATAGGGAGGAAAACGGCCCGTCACCACCTCTGAGCAGGCGGATGAGTGAGCTGCTTTCAGTCCTCCATAATCCCCTGTTTGAGGAATTTATGGGATTATGGGGAATCTGGGAGCTGTTGGTGTGGGATTGGGTTTTAAATCAGAAGTTTGAGGAACGCTGCAGAACCAGAGAACGCTCAGAACCGTGTGGGGTTCTGCTGCGGAGCCGCTGGGGGGATAATGGAGGGAACGTTAATGTGTGGAGCTGCTGGGAGATGAAAACAGTCATCTGCTTTGCTCTTTTCCCAGCCAGAGGATTTAAAGGTTTAACTGGGAGGATTTTAACTCTTTGTTTGCAGCCGATCCACTCGGGTTGCTTTATTTGACAGAGATTAAGGTTCTGATCGGGGTAAAGATCGCTGACCTCTGGGTTTACTACAAAATACGAATTTATCTTAAAATAAGGACATTTTAGAATTGGATAAAACAAGTGCATTTTATCAGATTATCTTTTTTAGGGATAAGAAACAGTCCTTGCCTCCGTAGATCATCTTATTTACCTGTTAAAACAAACAGAATTTAAAAAGTTTTTACTTCAGATCAGGTTCGCTGTAAAATCCAGCTGCATCACAGCTTTATATAAACTATACTTTACTGGAGTCATTATTTTTTTAAACAGCATTTAACTTTCTTATGTTTTAAAAACAGACTCCTTTTGTGTCCTTTGGCCTGTTGGTATTTAAAATAAAATAAAAACCATCAAAATAAGTTTAAATAATTTCTCCAGATGATGCAAAGCTAAATGTGACGCCGTTACCATTAGTAATAAAACTAAAAAAATGAAGTCTAAGAAAGTTTTCATCCAGAACTGTAGAAAAATGTTCCTTTAATAAGGTAGAGCAGCAAAGCTTTTTTTCCTGCATTACTTTTACTTTTGTACTTTAAGTATTTTTAAAAATGGTACTTTTACACTTTTACTGGAGTAAGAAGCTGAAGTTTTTCCTCTGACTTCTATAAAAGTGTTTTTAAACTGTAGGATTTCTACTATATTCCTCTTGAGTAATAAATGGAAATCCTTTGGACAGCTCTGCAGCTGGACAGATGTTCCCTCCAGCAGCTGGACTTTACTGATCAACAGTTCTCCTGGATTAGATTTTTTCTCCTGAACAGGTTGATGATATTCCCACTTTTTCTGTTTGGTCAGACTCATTATTTAAACCAGATATTCCTTATTTTTAACATCTCCTTTATGTGGAGATTCTTTCTCCATCTAGACACGACCTTAATCAGCTGTTCTCCAGATGTTCTCTGCTAAAGTTTCTTTTTTTTTTTCACAAACCATCAATCTGGTTATCATTAATGGACCTTTTTAATGAACCATGCTGAGCACCTAGTTATTTATAACCTCTGCATGTTAATGAGGACTTTAATAAAACCTTAAACCTTAACTTGACAGTCCATAAATAAATACATAAAATAATATGAACTGATCTCCAGTCAGCTGCATCACACATACCGGAAAAGTTCATTGATGATACTCAATGAGGAATAAACTGAATTTCTACTGAGCTTTTTTAGTCATACTGAATGTTCACATAGATTTAAGCTCAATGTTGACCTACCTAATACACACACATATACAGCAGTAAGCAGAGCGTAACGAGGGATTAAGTGCGTTGTGACTGAGCAGAAGTCGTCCAAAGATTCAATGCTAGAGGAAACAGGGTTCTGCTTTTTGAATCGGGGGTTAAAATGCCTTCTCAAACTGTGCAGCTATAGAACATATAGATTCTCACACAGGTTCTCTTTCCAGTGGTTTTCATCTGTTAAATATGTAACTGTGTCATCTGCATACATAGAAACACAAGCTTATACTTATAGACGTCAGAAAAACAGTGGGCCAAACACTTAGCCTTGGGGTACACCTGTTTCCCCATCATTGTTTAGGGTATATTACCTATGGGTGTTTAAATCAAAGTGTGTTTTTTTTTTTTTTTTATTCTTGAATTAATATAAAATGAGTTCTTGGACAAGAATAAAACCAGATGATGTCCGGTGTAGGTACCAGATCTGATTGTCTCTGCCTGATCCGTCCTGCGCATGCGCCATCAGCTCATTTGTGCATCAAGATATCCATCTAGGTCACCCTCGATTTTATTTTGTTAAAGACCTAAATGACATTCTTCCCTCCCCTAAAAATAGTAAACGTACTAAAATATAATGTTTTAAAGGTTAATAATGTATTTCTTGAGAAAATAACATATCCAGTCTTTTTTTGAGCTGTATGTGTTTCTCTTATGTTAACCTTATGGTATATAGTGCATAAACTTAAGGAAGAAACGAGTAAATTTTGCTGGACTGCTCTGAGCATCTACAATGATGATGTCAGAGAAGCAGTTTAAGGAAGAAAATGTAAAAAGCATCAAACTTGTCTCACCAAAGTCATAAAGTCAGAGCTGTGGCTAGCTTAGCACAGCTAGCCACAGCGCTACCCAGCTCTCCCCCTTGATATCATGGTCTAACCGTTACTTCTTTCACCATAAACAGATTTTTACAGCATTTTTCTCAATAAGGTAAAACTTCATCGGTCATCAGACACGCTAACGCTACAGATGCTACCTACTCGGCTAATGGACGCTGTGTGATGTTATTATGGTTGTCTGGGCAACCACAATGATTTAGATCATGTGGCAACGTTCAGCCAATCATGCAGCGTAACATTGGCGTGTTCATGACCCGAGCAGATCTGGTACCCACACTGCTGGCGATGCATTCCTCTGAACAATAAAGGAGTTTCATCAAAGTCAAACGGCTGAAGTGTTTATCTGCTGGCTCCTGACTGGAGGTTCAGGTCCTCTTTCAGCTTGTTCTGTCATTGAATGCTGTCTTTCTCTTTCCTCTTTTGTCCGTCTGTAAACGAACTCTGTCCCTCGTAGGAGTCCCCCCTCCTTAACGAAATCCTGCACACGTTGGCGCAGGCCAAACTCTCCCCCTGCCATGACGGACAAGTAAGTACCGGAGCTCTGCTGTTGGTGGGGGGGTGTCGGTGTTGTCCACCTTCGCCGCATGTCCCATCCAGTCCTCGTGTGCTTTGGACCATCAGACGGGCGGGGCGGGGCGGGGTGTGGGTCCAGGGTCAGACGGCCTCAGTGCGTCGCTGTAGTTTGATCACAGCAGAATCTGAACGGGAGTGAAACCAGAACCGAGTCGAACTGGACCGCCTCTCTGGTTTCACGGAATGTTCTGGATGTTGTGGCGTTAAACCATCAGTGACATGTTGAGGCGGTTTGTGAGGCGTTCAGGCTCATGGTTCATCACGCTTCATTCGTTTTGGTTCATGTTGTTGGGTCTGAACAGTACACCTCCGGTGGGTCCAGAGGGAGGCGCTCATGGTTCTGAGTCCGTCAGTGGGAGGGGAAATGAGATGACTGCCCTAAAATGATAGTAACCATAGCAACCCAGGAGGAAAAGCCAAACTTCCAACATGGTGGAGATTTCTTTCCTTAGAACTTTTTCTATAACTTAATAGAAATGAAGTGAAATATACTTGTTTTTGCGAACTTACTTCAAAACAAAGTATTGAAAACCTTTTTTATCTAATAAACACATAAAAATGTTTATGATAGACTTTCTTCTCAGTTCTTCAGTCTAAAATTAGTGAAGGTTTTAGGTTTTATGTAAAGTCTCATTCCTTTCACTCCCTGGATGCCTCTGCGTATGGAGTCAGTAGCTCTTCATGAGGACAAAGGTCAAGAAGACGATGCTCTTTGGGACGAAGTTTAAGAGGATTAAGGTCAAGAAGACATGAGGACAAAGTTCACTAAGACGATGGTCATGAGGATAATAAGCCCCAGTCAGCTGCCTGGGTTGGTTGTGGAATCCCACAGAGAAGAGCTCCACTGCTGCTCCCAGAACCATCTCTATGGTGTCACCTCTCTAACGGATCAGAACCAGGAAAACAATCCTAAAAATGGTGTAGGCAGTATCATGGTGTGGGCCTCAACCACTGCCACATCTGGTGCTCTGGAAGTTCTAGTAAAATTCTCCAAACTCATTGGACAGAACTTCTTTTTCAATATATATATATATATATATGTTAATTTTTTAGAAGGCAACATGCGTAAATCATACCCAAGAATATGAAGCATAGCCAGTTAGTCACAGTCAGAGAAACAGGACCACACTGGAAAACAGGCCGATCTCCAACATCTATAAACAAAGGTGTTGATGGCAGCAGCACAACTGATGTTTCTCTCCAGGATGGAGTTACAGCCAAACAGGAACAGACCAGATGAAGCTACTATGAGAAAAAGCAGAGAGAGCAGAACGTTAGAGATTGAACTAACAGATTCTGCAGAGTGGGAGAATAGAGAGATAGCCACAGTCGTTTGTATAGCGGTAATGTAGTTCCAAAGTCAGGGAGAGTATCCAAACATGCAATCTGGGAGTCTATGTGACAGAACTTCCTGAAACAAAGTGAGGTGCTCACAGCTGATTGGCTGAGATGAAGATCAGGCCGTTTGTTTAAGAGATGATCTTCAAAACCTGCTAAAACAAGGAAGTCCTCAACATGAGGCCAAGGTCTCCTGTCCCGCTTTATTTAGAAAGATATTTTCCTCAAGAACCAAAGTTCTGCTCAGAACATATTAGATAATTATAGAAAATGCCTTTTTATGGCAGTAGAACCCCTAAAAACCACGCAGCATTATGCAGTAGATGGTATATAGAGAAATCTGCAGAGGGAACTACCAACCAATCAGGATGAACTCCTGCAGGTTTCATCAAACTGGATATTACTGTCCGCTTGCCGACCGATTTATAAACCCATCATTTGTTCACAAGCGACAAGCGATTGATTCTCTAGCGCCAAGATGAAAACAAACCCTGAGCTGGCCTGACCCTGGAGCCCCCCTCCCCATCTAGTTTGTTTCCCAGCGCCGCAGATGTTGGCCGACTGTGGGACCGACTGGAGTTGTACTGGTGTTCAGGACCTGCATCCATGGTGGTGGTTGGGTTGGTGTGGATTTTAGTTGTGTTGCTCTGCAGAAACATCAGCCATCCTCTCATCTGTTCAATGTTTGAAGCTTTACTGGTTCTGATGGGCGGGTGTTAAAGGTCAAGCTCTGCCTTACAATAAAGGAAACTGGGATTCTTTGATGGGAAAAACGCGCATGGGTTTGGGACCATCAGAACCAGACTGTCTACTGTCTAGAGGTCCGGCTACAGTCTGAACCCTCAGAGGAGATGCTTTTTAAATTGTTGAATTGTGTTTTTTTTTTTTCAAAATACTGAACCAGGACCGGAAATGTTTCCTCTGAGCTTCTGGTTTCATAAAGGTTCTGACAGAATCCGGTCGGGTTATTCTGTCATTAGCGCTTCATTTAACCCTCAGAGACATCACTGCTGTTGGTTCCAGCGACCAACAAAGCGCAGCTCCAGATTCCACTGTGCTGAGAACAGGAGCTGCTCAGGTCTCTCTTTAGGTCCAGAACTGCTTTAAAAGACCCGGGCCGTGGTTCTGGACAGACCAGTCTGGGCTTCTAACCGTCACCTGATCTAACCTTTAGAAAACTTCAAATACCAGAACCTCAAACATTTGGGTTTCCTTCTCTCAACAGTTAGCTGTAATTTTGGCCCATGCTTCATATCAGAACCGGCAGAACTGGGTCAGGTTTTCTCTCTGTCTCCCTGAGACCAATAATTTGCTCCTTGGCTCAGATCAAACTCCATGATGGCCTCTTTTGAGGTTTGCTGAGGGACATTGTCCATTTGGAGACAAACCAGTCCATTTAACCTTCTGCTCTGTCTCTTATAAGGAGGCATCTGCTGGTGAAGATTCTCAGTCATCAAGGTCATAGTCATTCCAAAAAAAGTTAAAATCATTTGTCTGGACTATGTTTCCAAGTTTGAAGACCTTTCTCTTCCATCCAGGAAACTTTTTCTATTCACAATGTCAGAAATGGCCTTGAGTTCTAGACTTATACAGTAGCCCAAAATGTCCAAAATGGGAACATTCTGGTCCTCCAAAGAGTGTCCTCTGTCCATAAGGTGTAGATGGACCCGGGCCGTGGTTGAGGAGTTGATGCTGCAGTGTTTACACCTTCTGTTCTTTCCTCCTGTTTCAAATCAATAACTGGTGACTTGTTGGACGTAAAACCTCAGAACGCCACAGCAGAATCGAACGCCATTATATCTTTATCCTCTGTTGTTGGTGTGATACAGTGGACTAAAAGATGAAGACAAAAGTCTTTGACGTTCTGCTGAGTTCTGAGACCTGGGTTTAAAATGTTCCTGATGTTCTGAGGAGCTCGTATCAAAGGTTTAAATCACACTAAAGGTTCATTTCTTCCAATATTTCAATAAAGCTGCAGCAGAGCAGCGGACAGGTACACCTGGGACACCGCTGACATCACTTCCTGTGTGCTGCTGGTAACGAAGCCATGTAACACACCATATGATGATGATGATGATGATGACACACGCACCCTGGGCGACCACATGACGGATTCATGGAAGTGTGAAAGATTGGGACTTGTGTCTCCTGCCCACACAGCTTGTTTTTCCCTCCCTGTTATGTTCAGAGCTTCCTCTTCCCATAAACGATCTAGATTGTAATGGAAAGAGTTCCTGGGTCCGGAGGGATCCAGTTCTTGGTCTTCCTGGACTCTTCGCCTAGTTGGTTCAAGTTTTTTGTCTAAAATAAAATCTTTTCTATGAAAAACATGAAACTTTGAAATGATCTATCACTTAAGATCTCTAGCTTTGCTGCCTGTTTATAAACACATGTTTTGTTTTTTCTTTATTTTAGTTCTAAGAACAGCCTTTCCCCCCCTGTTTAAGTTATCTTTCATTAATAAAAAAACCGTTTGTAAATTCGGAGAAATCCGAGCTTTGCGGCGGTACTTGAACGCATCCTCTGTGTTGAGGAGCGGGAGTGTGAGAGGTTCAGGTCCGGACCGGGCTGAGGGCGGACCGGGGGGAGGGAGGAGCTGCCTCACCGGTGAGAAACCACTCTGACTCGGGTAGAAGTGGCAGCGGCAGCCGGTCGGTCGGTCTGCGTGGACTTAGCGGCGTCTGTGGAGGAAACACGCGGGATGAGATGCTGACGCTGCCGGGGTGTTGCCTCCCCGCTGCCTCGGAACGATGGACTGCATCTGTATCGTCTCAACCAAGGTAAAAAAAAAAACGGGGAAATGATCGCAGCACAGCCGCTGCAGGCGGAGGGTCTGACCCGGCATGGGTCGGTGAACAGTTCGGCATCTTTCAGTCTGTCAAGCCGCTTTTCTTTGGTACAAAATGTACTTTTTTTATCGCTCCCCTCCGCATCTTAGCGGCTCTGCCTCCACTGAGGCTCATTAACGACGCGAGGCAACCAATAAAAATACCCTGATTACTGATTAAAGTTGGTTATTTTTTAAAAACTAATTACAGCCGAATTAAAGTAAAACACTTTAAATCTAAAGTGGGGTGTTTATGTACATTTTAAAATGATTTTTTATATCCGCAATGGGGGACGATTTTTATTTATGATTTTTTTGTAAATGGAGTTTGGCTTTAAACTTTTGATCATATAAAAAATCATTATTTGATTTACTTAAATTGCTAAAACTATGTTAATATCCATAAAATTAGAATTTCTACATCCTTGCAGTTTATTTGTTTTTGGATTTTTTTGTAATAAATGTTTACAAATGTGACTTTTTTTGCTTACATTTTATTTGGTGATTGGTTCTGTTTTCACTCCTTGGAAATATTTGATTTAGGATATTTCTGTTTAGTTTTTCCCTCATGAAATCAAGCTGTGACTCCTAGATAATCAGCTTAATTGTAAAATTAGTTTCTTTTGTTGGTAAAGTATTGAAATGCCTCCCAGGTTGGGATATTTCAGATGGTTTTATTGATATTTGATCAGAAATCATTGAACAGAACCAGATTTCTTCAGATGAAGGTAAATCTCTGCAGCTCTCTCTGCTTTTGGCGGATGTTCCTCTTTAACAGTGTAAACGTTTCTGGTTCTGATGTGCGGGTCAGAGAAACGGGTTAAAGTTCTCCTTCAGTCCTGTAGCCCCTCCAGCATCCAATCATCTGAACCGACTCACTCAGCATCATGGCCGCTAAAACCGACCCGTTAATGCGGATCTTCTTTAGGAGGATCTGTAGCATCAGACGGTCTCCTGGTGGAGCAGGGTTCCTGTTCAGTCTGTGTTTTGGACCGATCCCAGAGGAGGTTCTCCCCCCGGTGCAGCTCGGTTCTGTTTGTGTTTGTAGGGCAGGATCTATTTTCAGCTCTCAGCAGGCGCGATGCTTCCCGCCCCGCCGACCAATCAGGAGGAGTAGAGGAGGGAAACGGAACGAGTGAAGGTGATCCAGCCGGGTTCTGGCTCAGAATGACACTCTGTTGGTTCTGAAGAACCTCTCTCACCAGAGCGGCTTCTGATTGGTCGGATTTGGCTCAGCGTGACAGGAAAACATTTCATTGGTGCCGATTGATCCTAGAAAAACCCAAACTGGCGGTTTTTCTGGTTCCCAGACCAGCCTGGGCTCCAGAACCCCCTCAGCAGCGGCTCCGTCTGTTGCCTGCTTCCCTATGGCTGTATGTCTGTCTGGACTTTAACTAGGCCACTGTGGTTTGGTACCACGGTTCTGTTGAGGACCCAGTCCATCCCTGTAGGAGGTGAAGTTCCAGTCTGGTTCTGCTGGTACAGAAAGAAGCCCGCACCATCATGCTTCCACCACTGTGCCTGCTCCTTCATTCAGATCCTAATAGCCTGCTGTTTCCTGCTGTGACCTTTGACCTGCTACCTGAGGTGGACATGAGAGGTTCTGCTCATTTCTCTGGACAGATATTCTCCTCTGCGGTCAATCCTGGGGTTAAAGGTCACTTGATCTTTCAGCTGCAGGAGGTCAGGAGGTCTGATGGGTCATGAAGCCGTGATGTCAGCTAGAATCTATTTAACATGAAGCTTTAAACATCCATGAGTGCTTTCTGGATGTTAGGAAACATGCCTGCTTCCTCCCGCCTGCAGGTGTTTGAGCTGATCTCAGGTGAACAGGAAGTCAGTCTGCCTCCAGTTCTGAAAGGTAGCGCCTTAAACATCTGAACCTGCCGCTGCAGATCGATCCTAAAGCTCCTGATTCTGAAGGTTCTGGCCTGGATGTGGAGTCCAGTTGGAGGAGGGTCAGGGACTGGCTGTGCTCTGAAGGCCGAGGAGGAAGGAGAGCACTGCTGCATGTTTATCAGCAGCAGAGCGGGAGCTGCCAGCAGACTGCAGGGAGTCTACAGGAACAGACGGAGAGGGCAGGGAGGAGGAGCTCTGTCCTGCAGGAGGCGCCGAGTCAGGAGCTGGTTCAGCAGCTTTCAGGAGGAGAGTTGGTCTCTGCAGACCTTC
>NW_015151911.1:49657-50737 GCF_000732505.1 Cyprinodon variegatus
CCTCCTGCTGCAGACCTCCTTCCTCCTGCTGCAGTCCTTCCTCCTGCTGCAGACCTCCTTCCTCCTGCTGCTCCTGCTCTGATCTCTCTGCCCTCCGTTCTGTATTCGTCTCTCTGCAGGCTTTGCTGCATCTTAAGGCAGCAGGCTGCACTCTCTGAATAATTGATTCCCTCTGTGATCCGCTGTGTGTTTTACAGGACTGATGGAGTGATGATCAGCAGGGAGTCTACCCACAAAGAATAAGAGGAGCTCTTAGTGTTAGTTCCTCAGTAGATTACAGTATATTATAGTATTTAGCTCCTCCAATCTGGTTGGTTCAAAGTTTGTAACCAGCTAAATGCATCCAGTCTGTTTCCTGCTGGTCTTTATGGATCCGGCTGCTTCCCTCAGCTGAGCTAAACCTCCTGCTGGACCTTCCTCAGCAGCTCCAGGCTGATGAATGGATCAGTCTGGCTCCTGGTTCTGACCACTTCCTGAACGATGACATACAGGGACTATTTACAGAGAACCTACAGGGTTCCTCTGGTTGGGTGTGACGCCTCCTTTGGGGTTTATATTGTTCCTGCAGGAGAAACCTGCAGGTTAACCCTTTATAGGACATTAGTGAAATACGTCAACATCAACATTTCAAGCCAATAGTATTATTGGAATCCAGGACAAGACCTTATTACCTTTGTAACATTAAAAGAACATGGATATTTTCATGGCAAAAGTTAATTTCAATGTAATAACAAGAAACACCAACTTTCCCCGAATATATTAAGAAAAATGACAAAAGTGCTTCTAGAAGAAATTCATGAAAAACACATTTGTTTTTCTTCAACATAACCTTAGAGGCATTAATGCTGATACTGGAACTGACATTTATTAGTTTATAAACCTAAATATAGTTGTTAATGAGGCGTATTAACTTTTTCAGCTTTTCAATTAGATTTTTACCTTTTTCTCAACTTTTTTTCCAACTTAATTTCCAGTAGGTAATAAATCATTTAACCCTATAATGCCAAATGTATCATATTTGATACATACGGTTTCTGAAATGTTTGGCGTCTGACACCTTTTGCATAATTTAATGGTAAA
>NW_015151911.1:51788-54328 GCF_000732505.1 Cyprinodon variegatus
TCTGTGGGGTGGTCTTTGTCGCCTCAGTAGGATGGTCATCATGCTTTTTGTCTAGACGTCCCTTTAGGATCTGATGGGTTCAGATCTTTGAGGTGGACCTTGTGGTCCTCATGGAGTCTGTGCGGTCCGGTCTGTGTGGGTCGGTCAGAACCATCCTAACATTCTGATGGACTGACGGCAGATCAAAGTTTCGCTGTAAACAGTCCAAGCTGAGCCGGGAATGGACCCCCTGCTTCCGACCAGCTCCCAGAATACCGGGTCAGGTTCCAACTGATCCTGGGAAGCAGGCAGGAGAAGGTTGGTCCTTCAGCTGGTCCACATGGGTTCTCTGTCTGCAGGTTCTTCAGGTGGTGATGAAGAACTGTCATTCTATAGATGTGGAGCAACTAGAAGCTGCTCCCATCTGACGCTTCTCAGGGCAAACCAGCAGCTTAGAATCAGCCTGAACAACCCTGCTTCACTCTTCATCTCAAACATCATCCTTCAGGCTCCTGGGGGGCGGGGTTAGAGGGGGCGTGGCCTCCCAGCTGTAGGAATATAACCACTGCGAGTCACTAAAGATCAGCTCTCTGTAGGAATGATGAGCAGCTACAGGAGAGTCTTTCAGGGAGTTCAGTCTGAGGGAGTCAGGAGGAGGTCTCTATGGGAAGAATCTGCAGAAGAAGAAATGTTTTCCTCAGGTTTCCTCTAAACTGCATCAGAAACCAGAAGGAGAGTGAAAAGTAGGAGCTGTGGCTGCAGCTTCTCTGATGCTCTGCTGCCCCCTGCTGGTGGTCTGTAGAACTGTTTGTCACCATGGTGACTGACTGACAGGTCTAAAATGCCATAAATCCTCCAACACTTATAAATGTTGGAGGTTAATCTGATTCTTTGTAGAAAATCAGGATCTTTTGATCGTTGACAGTAAAGCCGTGAGGAGTTTGAACCATCCCAGAACTGCAGATCATTTTAAACAAAAATACTTTTCACTGGGAACTTCACATGGATAAAATCAGAGGTAGAAAAAAGTCTCCCACATCATAATGCTGCCACCGCCGAGCCTCTCCATGGTTCAGATTTTCAGTTCAGCCTTGGTTCCATCAGCTCATCACAGGTTCAGAACCAGTCGGTACCTGGAAGCGATCGCCTCCAGCTTCAGGTGGAGTACAGCAGCCCAGATCATGACGCCGTCTCCACCGTGGTTCTTTCTGGGGTTCTGATACTGGTTTACATTGTGGTTGTTCTCCGGTTCGGAAGTTCTAGTTTCCAGGTTCTGATTTTATTTGGTTGGAAGATCAGATGTTTTCCTAGAATGCAGATCTTATCCAGATGTGGGTGTTTTTGGTTCTTCTTCTCTGCCTTACATCCTGGTTCTGGTTGGATCCGGTTCAGCATCTCTCCTGCCTGCTGTATACTGGTGGAGCTTCTCAGTCATCCAGGTCACCAGCAGTTCCTGCCTTTTCTTAAAGGAGCATCCAGTCCTTCAGGCCTTTTCTTCTCTCCTAGTTGATGTTTTGCTCACATGTCTGAACCCAGATTGACCTAACTGAGCTTCCATAGCTGCAGATGTGAATTAACTCGACAATCTGCCCATTTCCTTCAGCCTCTCATTTATTGGATCATGTTCAGTGTCAGAACCGGTGCAGGGACTGTATTGGTCCAGCAGGGGGAGCCACCTGCCCAGCTCATCCTCTCACTGACTCCGTCTGATGGGAATAAAGCAGATAAAATGGGTCCAGCCAAGGTTAAAGTCCTGATCCTGCTGGTCTGGGTCGGGGCTGGTCCTGGTCGGCTCCTCCAGGGGACGGGCAGCAGGTCTGTGGACGGCGAGCAGCAGCGGGGGTAACTCTAGCAGGAGGCTGTCACATCTGAACCCGTCAGCTGCCATCACCGTCTCCCGGCGCTGCGAGTGTGTGGGAGTCCAGCGAGGAGCCCTGTGACGCACGTGTGTGAGCTGCCTGACTCAGGCTTTGATAATGAGGCGCTCAGACAGACGCACGCCCATTGGTGGAAACCACAACAGTGCAATGGACTTCTACCCCGGGTCGCTTTCAGGACGCCTAACTGGAACCAAACGGTTCTGATTTATTTTCATTTTCCTCCCAGTCGTCCAGAACTTCCCAGAGTCTTTTTAAAGGGGGTCCGGATCAACCGACCTCTGGACCGAACAACCTGGGCTGGACGGGGACTGATGGGCTGCAGTGTTTTACTGGTTGAAAACTTTCCAGGACTGTCCCTGTTCCTCTCCTGTGTCCACCCTGATTGGTCCAGGTGCACCGATCGCTGGTTTCTGGATGATCGCCAATGATAAAAACACCCAACATGAATATTCTGATTAGGACAGACACCTCTTCTCTTTTTTTCTTTGTTTTAATAAGTGACACAGGCAGTGTTATAAAACCAGAGTACTCCTCCTTCAGCCTTATTTTATATAAAAAACACAGCAATAAAGAACATAAACTAGTTTTAACTGCAATAGATAAATGCTGTTCAATAAACATGAGGAGCTTTAACAGCAGCTGATTCCAGACCTTCAGAGGTCGATGGATCATCGGTTGAGA
>NW_015151911.1:54943-58720 GCF_000732505.1 Cyprinodon variegatus
AAAAAGGGGTCCCTATGTCCTCCAGCAGTCTAAGCCTATAGCAGCAGAACTATAGAGATAGATCAGGATAACCTGAGCCACTCTAACCATAAGCTTGTTGAAATAGGAGTTTTCATGAGTGTCTGCCTCATGTTTTAAAACTGTTAGTTGGTTCCGCAGGAGGAGCCTGATAATTCATAGATAATTTTAAAGGACCTCTATCCTGCAAAATCATCTTTTTGTGTTTAACTGTTATAAAGCTGCTATTCCTTCTTCACAATCAGTTTTTTTCTGCTTTATTCTCTCATCTTTGAGTAATCCTCATGAGTTTTCCCATCTGAGCCGCCCCTCCATGACCTGTGAAAATGTTTAGAACAGCTATGCCTGTGCCGGGCTTATCTCACCAGGAAGCACCTTTCCTCTGTGCCTGCACCGTAAACAAAGCCCAGTGTTTCCAGTCATAGAGGGGGGATGTGAGGCTGAGGGCGATGATTTCAGCTCTGAGTTAGGAAGTGTCTCTTTAAGCAGCTAATCTGCCGAGGACAGAAAGCTCTCTGTCTATAGGGCTGCTTATCCTCCCTCAGTGTGTGGCAGTTAGCTTCTCGCAGGTATGATGCAGATATTTTTGATTTATGCCCAATATTGAAGCGGTGTCTTCGCTATGTTATTCCACGCCACGACGCCAGAGGGACAATCAGAAACTAGCTAGGATTGTGGGAGTCTACAACCTCTCATCCCACGCCGGACGACACACAGTTTACTCATGACTGTTCCCCAAACTCTGGCCGTGGCGCTGCGTGTTTTGGCTTCGGTTGCAAACCAGGAACTAGCATGCTAGTTGTGTAGCGTCCTGCACGGTGTCTGGGATAGAGTTTGAGGTGTGCCAGGCGGTGTGGACGGCGCTACAGCCTGAGTTTCTGCCATTAGCTACCAAACATTAAATACGCATAGTGTAGAGCGGATGTAGAATTGACCAATCAGAGGCCTCCTTTCTGTCCTCTCTGTGATGCTATCTGCGGCACTGTGGGGGGGGGCATATCAGCGTTAACTGCGACACACGCAGCCAGCCTGGTTTCTGAGCATAAACAGGCTTTAGCTGGGACCTTCATGTTAAGCATCGTTTGGCTGAGATCCGCCTCCAGATGTGGTGTGATCATGAAATGATCCAAACCAGAAAGGTGGTTTCACTTTAAGGTGTTAAAAGAAAAATATTTCCTAGCAAACAAATACATCATGTAAAAGGCATTATTTCACCATATATATGCAGATAGGTGACTGAGAAAGAAGATATAAGACTTTAAGGAAATCAGGTCAGACCGCTGTCCTTCATCATCATCATCATCACATAGGCATCCTACAAACATCTGTTTGAAAGCTTCACTTGATTAGAAGTGATGGCTTTGCTCCAAATGAATGCTGCTGGTTCTGCAGCCCATTATGACGGGATGTGAACTCTTTAATGAAAAGAGGCCGTCTCCACATCCAGCTGCTGCTGTTCTGACTGATGCAGTGAAATATTAACCAAGCAGCTCTCCTGCTGTTGGATGGCGCTGACCCAGAAAAGGTGGATGATTCAGTTCTGATGCAGGCGGCTGATGGAGGAAAGCTCCTGGGTCGACCCGAATGCAGCGGAACGCTGCGTTTACCGCCGCACGGATCGGATCAGATGTATAATTCATCATCAGCAGACGATCTGAGGTTCCTCTGGAATGGTCTCCAGCCTGGTTAGGCGGCGCTGGTCTGTTCGCTGCCGTCGCTCTGACTGTATCTCTCACAGAGAGAACCTGTTTATTCTGCTCTCACATCGCGTCCCGTCTCCCGCTCACCCCGATGACTAACGCTCTGCGGAGGACAGCGGCAGACGGTGGGCGGATGTGCAGAGAATCAGGCCTGTAAGAAGCAACACCATCCAAACGCTCAGGAGGAACCTCCTGATGCCTGCTGACCCGGTCTGCCTGCTCCTGCTGGGGGGGGGGCTTCAGGCCTCACTCAGACCTCTACGGTCCACTCAGCAGGGGGACCTGGACGTTCTACAGGATCAGAGACCTGGAGAATTTAGACACTAAAGCTGGATAAATCCATGAGCTGCTCCTTTTTCTTTCTGGTCCAGCTGTTTTTCACATCTGGTCTGGTTTTGGTGTGTTTGGGGTCTTCCTGCTGTCCTCTTTGGTCCCAGTAGTGTTTGCTTAAAGGGCTCATAATGCTCCACTCACAGACATTCCACACATGACGGCAGCACACTGACCAAGATGGTCGTTTTTCCACAATCTGGTGATAGTGGTGATCAGGGGCGGATTTAGGAAATATGGGGCCCTGGCAAAGACAGGCAGGGGGCCCTCTGAATGGAGAAGACATTAAACAGCCCCATTATACAGATAGAGAAATGTTAATAGAATAGACATCCATTATCTGTTCTAGGTTTTGTCCCTCTCTTTTTGTCCCTTTTCTTCTTGTTTTCTTCTCTGTTTTGTTCTCAGCTGACTTTTCATGCTGTCTCTAAAGGAAAGAAAGATTTTTTGAAATCAAAACGCTAGAGGGTCTGAAAAGTCGCTTAATAGGCGCTAAGTTGGCAACACTGCCCTTAGCATTGTTTGTTTTCAAATGGTTTGCTGCTGTCTGTTTGGACCTTTCTGAACATGTGCAGCAAATGGACTGATCCAATATGGTGGACACTGAAGGGGGGGGCTGAGACACACTTAATATTATAAGAGTTCTGATGGCATTTTAGCCAAAGGATTTTGATCAAAAACATAGTTTTATATAACATACATGGAAACAGAGTTTTTATGGGCCCCCCAGGAACTCGGGGCCCTAAGTTAACAGCCTAGTATTGCCTGATGGTAAATCCCTACTAATCCCTGCTAAACGATCAACATTTATATTTATTTTTTATGTGCGTATCCGTCTGCGGAGTTACAAATATTCCTAGCTGCTTCCTTGCAGAAAGGCTCTGAAGCCCAAAATGATGTCATTAGGCTTAAACCAAGCGTCATGGTTCAGTTGGACTCTGGTTCTGGACACGAGGTTCCAGGTTTGGTTTCAGAAGGGCCCCAGTTTAGAATGTTTTAGTTAAACTGGGCCCCAGTTTAGAATGTTTTAGTTAAACTGGGCCCCAGTTTAGATTGTTATAGTTAAACTGGGCCCCAGTTTAGATTGTTTTAGTTAAACCGGGCCCCAGTTTAGGTCCAAAGTTAGTCCAGTAACGGTCCAGAGAAGCTCCACTGCTGCCCAGTGAGGGTCCAGTTTGGTTCTGCTTGGTTTTAAGTTCTCCATCTGTCAGAGGGCTGCTGAATTATTGGATATTCTGATATTATTTCTGTAAACTTTAGATTGTAAAACACGAATTCTTGGAATATTTGTTAAAATTAAATCAGCTGGAGAAAGTTTTCATCTCCACAACCTGCAACACAGCGAACAGCAGCTTTAATAAGCTCCGCCCCTTCAGGTCAATCGGGTCCCCGCCCCTTCCATCAAATCTAAGCCCCTCCCCTTCATAAAGACCGGCTTGGAGCAGAAGGTCTGTGGAGGACTGGAAGGTCCACAGGTTCTACCCTGGGTACCCAGGAAGATCCAGAACGGTTTTATCCTGGATCCGTTGACTCTGATTCCTCTCTGTTCAGACATTTTTAAATCAGGTTGTAGGAGATCTGAGTTTCTCGGCCCTCAGTGGTTCTGCTCCTCTCTGCTGGTTCTAGAACTGCAGCAGAACCTTCTGAGCTCACCGTCTGCAGCAGAAACACTACAGCATGGTTCCACAGATGAAGAACCAGAGGAAGATCTGTTAGGGAACCCCTCCTC
>NW_015151911.1:59654-61930 GCF_000732505.1 Cyprinodon variegatus
CTGTTCTTCATCCCTCCTCTTCCTCCTCTTCCTCTCTCTGCTCTTCATCCCTCCTCTTCCTCTCTCTGTTCTTCATCCCTCCTCTTCCTCTCTCCGTTCATCCCTCCTCTTCCTCCTCTTCCTCTGCTCTTCATCCCTCCTCTTCCTCTGTCCTACATCCCTCTACCTTCCCTCAGGATACACCCCCACTCGCTTTCACTCCGTTCAGCGCTGCTCGTTTCCAATGAGTCATGTGACCAACCCCTGTCACCCCCGCCTTCCTCCCCCCTCCCCTCCCTGGCGACCGCTCACACCCCCACAGAGCAGAGCTGCACGCACACAGAGGCAGAAACGCTCTTCAGCGCTCGGAGGAGGACTCTGAGCAGGAGATAGAGGGAGAGGAGCTGCAGCCAGCGCCTAGGAGGAGAGATTATAGCGCTCCATAGGAGGAAGAGGAGGAGAGGGGGAGGACAGGGGAGGTTCTCCCTGGATGAAGGAAGAGCTCTGGGAGTCGTTTCCTCCCCGCCGCGATGGAGCGACGCGAGGAATGAGGGCGGATGGTGAGAGCAGGGAGCAGCAGCAGCAGCAGCAGTGGAGGAGGAGGTGGGGATGCAGGAGGTGCCGGCGGAGGAGGAGGAGGGGGCAGCTCGGCGGGCGGCAGCAGCAGCGCCGGCAGTGGGCGGCGGCGCGGGAGGAGCCGGGAGCGCTCCCGGGGGAGCCGGCTGTCGGCCAAGTGCTCCGGCGGCGGCGGCGGCAGCGACAAGATGTCCCCGAGCTCCAAGAAGGTGGAGTGCTTCTCGCCCATGCTGTGCCACTGCAAGGTGGCCTGCACCAACAGCACCATCTCACTCATGTTCGGCTGCAAGGTGGGTGGAGCCGCGGTTCACCTGCTCAGCCGGAGGGGCGGTTCTCACTGATCAAACCCTCCCAGTTCTCTTACCAGGTTAGCCGGTCCTACATTTCCCATCATGCCCTTCTGCTACTGTCCGAAGGTAAAGCCCAGGAGACGACCTGTAGTTCCCACAGGTTCTCCAAGGTGGGTCCTGGTGAGTCCATGAGAACCAGCAGCGGGTCGGGGCGGACCCAGACCGCTGGGAGGAGAACCATGGTTCCCTCCTCAGGTTCTAATGATGGCCAGAACAAGGCAGGCAGAGGTCCAAACGGTCCGCTTCTTCTTCCCCCATCAGAGATCCACCACTCTTCCTTCCGCCCTCTGTCCGGTTTTGGTTTTGATTGGTCCGGTTCTCCCCTCAGGGTCTGATTCCAGATCCGGTCTAGGATCCAGCTCTGGTCTGATTGGGTTTCCTGGAATCATCTCGCCGTTAGAATCAGAACCTTCATGCTGATAGTTTCAGAACACGGTCGAAACAGAGTGCAGCCAGTCAGACATCTGGGGGTGGGGGACTGTTTAGTTCTCCTCATTGGTTCTTCTGGATCAGAACCGTCATAAACTCCCCCTTCAGACTCTGCAGCTCTCTGATAGCAGCAGCAGAGAACAGCGTGTCCTGATGCAGCTCAGTCCAGTGAACCGGTTCTGGTTCCTTATATAACTGATGAAGACGCGGCTGAAGCAGGCGAGCAGCGCTGAGACGCTGCAGGCAGCAGGCAGCAGGAAACCCTGATGAACTTCTACCAGGTTCCTCTGCTTCTACCTGTCAGACTCAACTCAGGGATTAAAATCCCACATTTTAACCAGCAAACCTGACATCTCCTGATTGGCCGAGCAGGCTGCCTTGCTGGTTCTCCCTCAGTGAGCTGACCAATCAGAGGCTGCGTCAGCTGCAGAGCTGCATAGCTGTGATTGGCAGACGGAGGCAGGCGTGCACGTGTCTGTGTGAGGTCCATGTGCTCCGCAGGGAAACAACAACAGAGGAGGATAGAGGGGATCACCTTCCCCTGATTACCCATGATGCTTTGTGTTTACACTGTTTCTGACTTGGATCCAGACTAGAGAGAAAATAAAGATGAACCGTCTTTAATCCTGGATGAACAACCTGCTATTAAAAAAAGCAGAAGCTTAAAAAACACCTAAATCAGCAGCGTCCAAATAAAGAAACTAATCAACCAATAAAGGTCCAGAGACATTTTTAAATATAATCTGTTATTTTAAACAGAGTAAAATGAGGTGTTTATGCATATTCATGTCATACATTCACTTTATAAATAGAACATAAAAAAAAGTCTAAAGTGTTTTTTAAGTAGAGAACAACAATCGTTCAGTTTGGTATACAGACAATTTCCTGACTCCCTTTTTTATAGGACGATATCCATGATGATGTTATTTCTTTCTTTTTTCT
>NW_015151911.1:62438-65151 GCF_000732505.1 Cyprinodon variegatus
CAGACAGGCAGTAATTTATAAATCTTTTAAATCAGGTTGGGTCTGGATCTAGAACGTGGTCCGCTGATCCGTGACCTCTGACCTAGAGAGTTCTCAAGGACGTCAGCACTGACCCGTCTTTAGGTTTGGTCCGGTTCTGGTGAAGGAGGCTGGGAAAATCCTCATACACCTTAAAACCCATTAAGCCCAGAGGGTCTTAGGAGATAATTCCCCCTGAAATGACCCCTGTGAATTAAAGCAAGTACAGATCCCAAACTATAATATGAAATGAAATTGTATTTGTATAACAGAAAGGCATTGAGGAATATTTTTAAGGTGGAACCATTATTTTAAATGTCTCCATGTCTGATTTATAGGTGATTAAAAGAAAAAAATGAAAAAATATTTAGCCTCACCAAATTTGTTTTCCAAAATAAACTCTGCAAAACGCCATGAAAGCCCATTAGAAACTCTGGATGAGCCTCAGACTTTATAGATCCACATATTGACTATAACTAAAGCTAATCTGGACTGAATAAGTTGAAGCATGTTTGTTCCACAAAGGTTTTAGTAGGCAGTGTGAAAGGCGGAAGTGAGAGTTTGCACAATGACAAAAGTGCAAAATTGCATTTTTTCATTCATAAAAGGGAATCTGGTCAAACAAATATGCTGATTTCCATTATTGGACACCTTCTGCATGAGGCAAAGCCTTTGCTCCTAAGATTTGAGACGTTGTTTCATTGAAATTGACCAATAATATCACCAAACTGAATAGAAAATAAGAATAACAGAGCAGCTTATGTAACGCATGCCGATTACATCACCTGAAATAGTTGCTCAATTACAGCTGACCGCTCTTTGGGAAAGTCTGAGCCTCTAGTTATTAATGATGCCGGACATTAGGGGGCGGGGCTAAAAATGAATACCTGCTGTTGCATTACTCCCGTAGAGTCACATGTCAGATGGAATTTTAAATTTCATTTTATTTGTTCACACAGCTGTAAAACTAAAAGAATATATGAAAACTAAAATGTTAAAAGCATGTGGATGAAACACCATGTGACTGTGTTTTGGACATTTCTATAAATAAACCTGAGCAGGAGTCAGTTGGTCCCGGTACCGGGCCGGCCGGGCTTAAGGGTTTAAAGCAGAAGTAGGCCAGTTAGAACCTGATGCCACTACTGGAAGAAAGAACGGGTTCTTGTTCCGCCCCTAGCTAAGGCAACATCTGGAAAAACCACTAAGGCCACAAAACAAAGGCAGAGGAGGCGACCTTTTTCTGAGCATAAACCAGGCTTAACAAGAAATGGTTCCTGCTTCCCTTCACACTAGGGCTGTGTCAATAGAAATGTTCCTTTCTGATACCGTACCGATAACGTCAATGTTTAACAGAAGCACAGCTGATCTATCCGTATACTGGTTTTATTTCTGGTGCCAATATCAGATTGGTTCATCCCCCTTTACACCTCATGCTACGTTCAGACCGCAGGCGCTGGACTCTGCAAAGAAGCTGCCGTTGCTTCATTTTTGATGCTCTTTTATATTATGGTCCGGAATCCCTCAAGCACATCTTTGTTGCTCCTGAATCGCGTAATCTGTAAAGCTGGGCCCACACAGTACGTTTGATTCCATCCTTGCCATCTAACCAATATGATGAGTTGAACTAGCATTAATTCATACAATTCATTTATTTGAATTCTATAAATTTAAGTTTTCAGCCAAACAGCAATGATGAACCTGCAGTGCAGCATTCCATAACCAGCTATTGTAGCATCTAGGCTAGAGCTGTCAGTCTGGGAAAGAATCTGGTTGTTATTCGAAATTGTAAAGGTTCACTTTTTCTTGCAACGGACTAACATGCGACTAAGAGTAATAATAGTTTTCACCCTGAAGACTAAGACTAAATCTACATGGCTGACAAAAAAAACTCTGTACAGTCATGGCCAAAAGTTCTGAGAATGATTCAAATGTTAGTATTTACAAAGTCTACTGCTTCAGTTTTATAACAACAATTTGCATATACTCCAGAATGTTCTAAAGAGTGATCAGCGTAACAGCAATTAATTGCAAAGTTAATATTTGTCTAGAAAATGAACTTTATCCCCCAAAACACATTTCAACGTCACTGCAGGCCTGCCTTAAAGGAGCAGCTAACATTGTTTCAGTGATTGCTCCATTAACACAGGTGTGGGTGGTGATGAGGACAGGGATGGAGATCAATCTGTCATGATTAAGTAAGAATGACGCCACTGGACACTTTAAAAAGAGGCTGCTGCTTGGCATCATTGTTTCTCTTCTGTGAACCATGGTCATCTCTAAAGAAACATGTGCAGTGATCATTGCACTACGCAAAAATGGCCTAACAGGAAAGAGAATGGCAGCTAGAAAGATTGCACCTCAGTCAGCAATCTATGGAATCATCAAGAACTTCAAGCAGAGAGGTTCCATTGTTGCCAAAAAGGGCGCCCAAGAAAGACCAGCAAGCACCAGGACCGTCTCTTAAAAGTGTTTCAGCAGCAGGATCGGGCTACCAGCGGTGCAGAGCTTGCTCAGGAATGGCAGCAGGCAGGTGTGAGTGCATCTGCACGCACTGTGAGGTGGAGACTCTTGGAGCAAGGCCTGGTCTCAAGGAGGGCAGCAAAGAAGCCACTTCTCTCCAGGAAAAACATCAGGGACTAGGGATGGGTACCGAACTTCGGTTCTTTTATGGTACCGACCGAAATGCTTCGGTTCT
>NW_015151911.1:66236-70284 GCF_000732505.1 Cyprinodon variegatus
GCACACTTAGAGTTTTCATCACATGCAGTTCACCAGACTTCATAAAACTTCATAAACATAGAAGAACAAAGGGGCCGAGGCGTCAGCCCTGTGGAACCCCAATTCCACATCCTCTGCTCACGTACGTCATGCGTCCACGTTCTCCGTCCGCCACCGTCAACATACAGAGTCCATCTGAGGTCTGCTCTGCTCAGGTCAAGATGATTGCAATCGTACCAAACAGGAAAAAAAAACGGCGAGAAGATCCGGTTTGTCAAAATAAAATATGGTAAAGACGCATCGGTAACTACAGATTAGAGCATAATTCTTATATATTCCCAAAAACTAAGACAGCTTAATTAAATGATTGGATGCAAACTATTGGTGCTTCATTTTACCAGAAGCAGATGACTCATCTCCATCAAAACATTTAGTTTATACTGAGGGGCTTAGAAGTTTAATCAAATCCAGTCAAAACAAACTTCTTATCGCGGGCATGGATGAAGAGATGCTGAGTTTGGAAGTAGAGAGCAAACATAGTTGATAAAAAACAATTTTCAATGATCCTAGTTATCTCTGTTAGAAAAATCCACAACAGAAAGAAAATATTTGGGCAGAAACTGAACAAATGCTGGATGCTGGTGGGGATTTTTTTAATATGTCATATTAAACTACGCCTTCATTTCCGCATGTTTTGCTCCTAAGAGTTTGATAATATTATCGCGCATGCTCTCCTAAAGCTCCGCGGAAGCCGGTGCAGAGCAGGAAGGGAGGAGCAGCGGAGGCTGTAAGTTTGCTTTATGCAGGCGGTCTGGAGCGGAGAGGGGCGGAGCCTGAAGATGTGGGGTTTAGAGGTAACAGTTGGGAATTGTTTGTCAGGTGTTTTAAGCCCCGCCTACAGAGGGAGTTAATCAGCCCAAAGTTGCCATGGTAACTAATAGCATTCAGCCAACTGCCAGAGCACCAGCAGAACTTCAGCACTCAACAGAACACAGTGGAACCAGAGCAGGTTCTGTGGGTTTGGACGGGTTTGTGTTTCACCGTTTATCCTCCTAAAGGTCAAAGTTCATTCAGCGTTGAGGATATGGGCTGAAACCCGGGTTTGGTTCCGGTAGAACCAGTCGGTACAGTTTTACTTTGGGCCAGATTAACTCTTGGATTGGAACACCTGTGAGAAATGAACGATGATGCTGCAGGTTTGATTCTTCTGGGTTGGTTTTGCTTTAATCGCTCTGAGCAGAACCGAGCTGGTGGTTCTGATCAGTTCTAGAGGCCGCATGCTGCCTGTGATGAAGGCCTCTGCTCCTCTACCTCCCGCTCTGTGACTCTTTGACCCCGGCCCGTCATAATTAAGCCCAATCGATCCGCTGCCATCGACTGCTCTGGGAGTGGGTCGGTGCAGACGTGCTCGGTTCTGGTGCCGGGGAGCCGTCCAGTGAAAGGGAAAAATTACAGTTTTTATTTTTCATTTTATAATAAACTGATGCAGGGAAAGTTTATCTAATCTGCAGCTTAAAATGAGCTAAGTTTGTATTATTCTGATGATTCTGGTTAATATCAGCGACAGATATTGGAGTTTTCTCCGGGGGGGGGGGATGCTATAAATTCATAACAGACGTATACCAAAACCAATCAAACGTATACAGTGTTATTATACCAGTATACTTGTATAAATGCCAACAACAAAAAACATTATTAAAACACTTAATAAACTGAGAACATATTTTCATTTACAGGTTTACATTTGTACATAAATCTTTCCCTTCTGAGGCTTTCTGAAGATAAATCTGTGTTTTAATGGTCCAATATTGTGTTACTAACATAAAAAAAATAATATTTACCAGTTTAATAATGGAGAAGCTATTTGTCAGCTTTAGATTTTCTTAATATATAAAAACTTTTTTATTTTCTGAGAATGTTTTTATTTATGAGCAACTATGCAAATTAACAGACACCTTGAAAAATGACACAATATTCTATTGTTTTCATTGTGAATCCCAGTTTGTTCATTCTTCTTTGCCAAGGTTCTGACCGACTGGAGGTTCTGACCGACTGAACTGGACCTTTCAGGGAGGTTCTGACCGACTGAACTGGACCTTTCAGGGAGGTTCTGACCGACTGAACCGGACCTTTCAGAGAGGTCCTGACCGACTGAACTGGACCTTTCAGGGAGGTTCTGACCGACTGAACCGGACCTTTCAGAGAGGTTCTGACCGACTGAACCGGACCTTTCAGAGAGGTTCTGACCGACTGAACCGGACCTGTAGAAATTTCCAAACGGTTCATGTTTCACGATTGCCGCTCTGGTTCTGGTCTGATCAGATTGGGCTGGGGACCGGGTCAGAGACAGACCCTGTGGTGGTTAGGTTCTGCAGGTTTAGAGTGACCTGGTTCTGTAAGCTTGGTCCATTCAGGATGGAGATGTTCTGTCTGGATGGCTGCAGTTTGGAGCAGAACCAAGAATGGACCAAGGCTTAGAGGACCCGGTTCTGGAGAACCCAAAGCAGAGCAGCTGTTTGGATGGAAGCTGCTGCTGGTTCTTCTCACTCAGGGCAGAACCTCCTTCCTTTAGCTGGACCGGGTCGGACCGGGTCAGTGTTCTGATGGCAGGTTTTTCTCCTCATCAGTCTACAGACATTTTTCAAAATAATATTTCACTGTTGCACCAGAACCGGACCCAGATCAGTCAGCTGGTCCGATTGGATCTTTGAAACCAGCTGAATGAATTCTGGAGCTGCAGGTCCTCTGCATCCAGAACCTTCAGGAACGTTACCTCCAGGTTCTGGTTGCACCTGCTGGGTTCTGTGATCCGTCCTCCAGAACCGGCGCCACCTGCTGGTGTTTGAGGCAGAGCGTCTCTGTTGGTTCTGACCCGCTGTTTGTCCTGCAGAAGTACCGGCACCACGATGAGGACTCGTCCCCCCAGGAGCAGAGCTCCCCCCAGCTGACCGAGGAGCCGGGGGGTCCCGAGCTGGTCCAGGTGGCAGAGAAGAACCTCTCCCAGATCGAGAACGTCCATGGATACGTCACCCACGCTCACATCTCGCCGATGAAGGTAGGGGGCGGAGTCTCTGACCTCTGACCCTGATCCGGGCCTCGCCTCTTCCTCAGTGGGCTGAGGTCCAGATCAGGAGCTCCTCCTCTTCCTGTCTCTGTGCATCACCTCCTCTTGTCCTCATGTTGGCTGTGGTCCTGTCTGTTACCGCTGAAGGCTCAGGGTCTGACCTTTGACCTCTGACCTTCAGTCAGATCCCTGATGGTTCGGTCCTGCAGGAAGGCAGCAGCAGGAAGTAGCTGGTTCTCTGAAAGGAATCGGATCAGAACCAGGGTCTATTTCTCAGATTTATTTTATATTTTCTCATCAATCAGTTATAAATAATAAAGCTTGATCCTCAGAGGATCCAGATCTCTGCCATTCAGAACCACAGAGTCCAGTAGGGGATCAGCAGGAGGGATGAACTGAGCCGTACTCTGTCAGGCAGCTTTGGTCCATGTGAACTGGATGTGCTGTTCCTATACTTGTGTGTCCTCGTGAAACATCATCAGCCTCAGCCCTAGTACTGTTCCTGTTCCTGTTCACGAGAACAGAAGACAGAAGACGGACAAAGTCCCCGGACGTTGTTCTCGCCCCTCAGTCTTTACCCAACATGCACTGCAGCAGCTTCCAGGTTAGCGCTAACAGAGCTCAGAGGATTAAGTTAAAAGTTCTCTTTCCTTTTGCTGCTGTTCTATAAAAGTATGTTTTAAATTCATTTGAGGCGAGAACATTATACTCTAAGCCAGGAGTCGTTTTCAAGACCAAGGACCCTCAAACCGATGGCGAGATGGAGCGGGGACCCCCTAGATATATATATTACATGAATTTGTGTTCTATGAAACTGGCCCTATAGTCATTATATTAAGTTATTTTTGCACTGGTATTATTAAAGTATTTCTGATTCTGGGGGAATATAAAAAAAGTATAATCAACCCAAACTTTTGCGACATCCATGCAGTACCTCCATGGACACCCTAGGGGTCGTGGACCCCCTGTTGAAGACCTCCACACTACAGGTGCTGGTCATAAAAT
>NW_015151911.1:71146-79244 GCF_000732505.1 Cyprinodon variegatus
TCATTTGTTGTCATTTGTAATCATCAAAATTAAACAAAATAAACATCTGAAATATATGAGTTTGTATGTAATGTATGAATCTAATATACAAGTTTCACTTTTTAAATGGAATTACTGAAATCAATCTACTTTTTCATGATATTCTAATTTTATGACCAGCACCTGTATATGGCCCATTTACTGTTTTAGTGCGAAATAAATAAAAAAAAATCCTTCGTTGAGAGGTCAGTGGCAACCAGCTGACCTCTGAGGCTAACCGCGAGGCTAACGTTAGCCTTGGCCGCTGCAAATGAACATTGGCCAAATAAAACAAAAAATCCTCTATCAGAGCCAGCGGGTCTTCTCACAGAGGGCTGCTGCAGGCTAACGTTAGCCCTGGCCACTGCGGACAGGATAATGTTAGCCCGTCCGCAGCATTCCTGGTGCTGATGGAGGTTTTTTTTTTATTTGGCAAAATGTTGATTTGATTTGTGTTTATCTGACTGTGCTCATTATTATTCCCTCACTAAATGAAAAATAATTTTTTATTATCTAGAGACTATTAATAACAGGATGTGATGTCACTACCCGATCCGACCCAGAAGCATGATCTGTCCTGCGCATGCGTGAACAGATATATATCCGGGTGTCCATAAATAATGTAATTATGGTACTAAAACTACTTATTCCTATAATTAACTCACCAAATAATGCAGACACATCTTAAAAAATGTTTTATGACATATGTGAGACAATTTTTATGCTTTTTACGTGTTCTACGTTAAACAGCTTCTCTGACATCATCTGCTCAGAGCAGTCTGTCAAAATCTGATTTAACCATGTTCATCTGCATTTTAGTTGGTTCTTTCTTTAGATTACGCACTATATGACATATTATTAAAATGAAACGAAAACATAAAACGGAAAAACATTTATGTCTAAATCCGGAGCTGAAAAAGTTAGCTCCTGGAAGTAGCCTAGGATCCCATTTCAGGTGCAGATTGGGCAGAGACCAGTGATAAAACAGGATTTTAAGGCATTTAACTTCTCAGGAAATACATTGATAACCTTTAACACATTATAGTTTAGCATCCTCACTACCTTTGGGGAGGGGAAATGTCATGCAGGTATTCTAAAAACCATATGGATGCGCTAATGAGCTGATAGCGCATGTGCAGAACCGATCGTGCTTCCGGGACGGATCTGGTAGTGACAGGTGAGATGCAGCTCCAGACCAGCTGAGCGTGGGGTGATGTCATCAGTACGCATCCGTGTCAGTTGACCCAGATTTATGCTGCCTGCTCCCGTTCTCCCACTGTCCAGACTTTCTTTGTTCTGGTCAAGATCATACTTGGCGAGTCAGTACTCTTTCTCTGATACTCTCTGATAGGCAGACCTCGTACCGGAGGGAACATCTCTCCTCAGAGAACAGCCGTCTCTGTCTGAGGAGCTAAGGCCGTAAAAACAATGATAGATCAGCAGTTGGATGAATTTTGACCCTTTCAGGCTTCCATAGATCTACAGGAAGCTGTTTTAATAAACTGAACTCATCAGGTTTTTTTTTAACTAACCATCAGCGTTGCTCTCACATCCTGATTCTTATTTGCATCATGTTCACTTCCACAAAATTAGGTTGTCATGGCAACCCCCTGCTGCACGTATACCAAGCAAATGAAACCTACAGGAACATTAATGTTCTGATCTGTTCATTATCATCGATCCAGAAACAGCAGCTGTTCGTGTCAGAAAAACGTTGATCTTTATTAACGTTATTCTTTATTAGCTTTTAGGGGATTTTAGTTTGATTCATAGAAATACCTCTCAGCGCTCTAGAATCACTCTGGTTGCAGCGGCACCGCTTTCCTTCAGCGGATCTAAATCTGATGTTTGCAGATTGAAGGCCCTGTTGTTTTCACTAACAATCATTAAACTGGTTCTGAGGGAACGTAGTGAGGTCTCTGCTGAGACGAAGCTTCAGCTTCTTATATTTAGAATAAAAAAGTCTGAATCAGAGTTAAAGTGTTTTAATGGCTCCGAACTGAACCTGGACCTTCCATCGCTGGAGTCACATGACCCTCACAGGCAGAACCGCTGGGTTTGGTCGCCTGGCTCTGACTGAAGCACTGCTCCTCATCAGATGAGGTTAACTGGATCATGTTCTGATCGGATGCAGAACCTTCTACTGTAGGATAGCTTAGAACCACACAGATCATCTGAGAAAAAATATGAGATGTTAAAATTTAAATAAAAATAATGAAGAAATCAGCAAACATGTATTGTTAATCAGTCCATTTAATTGAATTAGTTCTCAGAAACAATATCTTCATAAATTTGGATAGATGAAAATAATAAATTCAATTCAGATTATTTCTATAGTGCCAATTCACAACCAAATCATCATCAATCGTCAGATTGATTCAAAGTTTTCTAAGGAAAACCAGTTGATTGCAACAACTCATTGATTCGAAAGCAATCCCCCACACTGAGTGGAGAGGAAAAGAAGAGGAGATACAAAAAGCAACTATAAAGGAAACACACAGCCAGGCAGACGAGCTCCAAGCCAGCTCCCATGTCAGAGGATGAAGAGAACACATCCAGTTAGTCACAGTCACAGAAACAGGACTACACTGGAAAACAGGACGATCTCCAACATCTAGAAACAAAGGTGTTGATGGAAGCAGCTGATATTTCTCTCCAGGATGGAGTCACAGCCCAGAATAGAGATAGAATGAAGCAGAATGATGAAATGGGGGTCCCTATGTCCTCCAGCAGTCTAAGCCTATAGCAGCATAACTATAGCGATAGCTCAGGATGCTATATGCAATTCAAGCGACATAATAAAACAAGGTAAAAACTCTTGTATGAAATAAATGAAAATAAAACCAGAGTTCTGTCCAGAGCCCGTCTGCTCAGAGCGGCTCACTGATGTTGTGGCTCAGTGTCATTACTTCCTGGTTCAGTTAGAAGCAGGAAGTATTGTAGAAAAAAAAAAAAAGAAAAAAAAAAAATATATATATATATATAACAAGATAAACACTGAAGAAAACCCCAAACCTTTAGCTCTGGTAGATCTAGATCTAAGGTAGAGCTGCTCTGGTAGATCAGCCACTCTTCACCTATAGTTCAGGATGAAGAGGTCTGATCCACATCGGTCTAAAAAACAGCCACAGTTTCAGAGAATTGCCTTATTCAGGCAGGTTTATGTGGTTTGATGGATGTAATTAATTAACAGAGATTATATTGATAAATCCGTCAGGCCTTTAAAGATGGAGGATCGACCAGAACACTGCAGTCACTGCTTTGAACTATCAGAGGTTTTATTAAAGAGAAGAAGGTCTAAATGGATCAGTGTCTCCATGCAGAGGAGACCGGTTCTGTTAGAGAGAAGCTCTACCGCCCCGATCCCCTCAACGGAAACAGCAGCAGAAGCTTTATGATCAAAGAAGCTTTTACTTTGAAAACTAACATCCCAAATCATGGTGGGGAAGATTCTTAGTCATCCAGGTCATAGTCATTCCAAAAGAGTTTAAAAACAATCCACTGGAATTTGTTTCCATGTTTGAAGACGCTTTGCTTCCCATCCAGCAAGCTTTTTCAATAAAAAATGTCAGAAATAGTGTTGAGTTGCAGGCTTTATACAGCAGCCCAACTAAGCCTTGTTTTAGTTTAGAGAACATGCAAATAGAAACAGGCGAATGGGTCCACCCCTCTGGAATGGGGGTCGTTTGGCATTCTTTGGGGTTCTGATCCCCAGTAGAGGAGCCCACCTGTTCCTGCTCTCATCTCTATGATGTGACATTGCTGCCTGTAGCATCAGTGTGTGGCTTCATAGAGAGGATCTTTAATACCTGCTGGTTTCCCTGCGTTTGATTGGCTGAATCCCTCTGACATCATGAAAGCAGAGAAAGGAAGTGACACCAAGAACAGAACCATCTGCAGCTCCACTGCTGAGGTTTTGGTCAGGATGATGTGAGGAAGTGCTGCCCTCCAGTGGCGGCTCAGGCACACTGCAGGAGCTGCTGCAGGTTTAAACATTAAACTCAGTCTGTGGATTAAAGCAGCTGAGAGGTTCTGGATTTGGGTTCTAGGTGGAACTGAACCAACACCCTAAAGAACCTGGCTGATGTTTCTGGTTTAGTCCAGCAGGGGGCGACAATCACACACCAGTCCACTAATTGGGATTAATGAATCCCAGTTGGTTCTGCTCAGAGTCTAGTTTGGTCCTGGTTGGTTTAGAGGAGATGGGACTGAGTTCTGTTTGGTTTCATCATCATGATCTGGACCGGGTTCCTGCAGAACCTTCTGGACCTCAGGTTGCTGGACTCTACTGACGCCTGACTGAGGAATGAATTTAAAGCTGAAGAAAAAAAGCTAATGGATGCGCTGGGGTTTGACTGCTGGTTCTGAAGGACCAGTCGGACGCGTCGGTCTGTCAGAGGTTCTGGGTCCGGTTCGAGTTGGAGCGCCGTCGATGCGCTAACATCTCGTCTGCTCCGTGTGTCTGGTCCCGTCTGCGTCACCACATCACTAAAAACAACGCGGGCCGCTGTCTGGTCCTACTCCGGTTCTGCTCTGAGGCTCGGCTCGGACCGGAACCGCCACACGGCCTTGTTTTTATGATGTGAGCCGTTCCAGTTCTCATTCATCAGTGGTCTGTCCGTCATCGGTCAGCTGCTCTCTGTCCCTCCATCTGTCTCACTCTTCTTCTGTGGTTTTATCTGAACTTCCTGACTCTTCTTCCTCCTGATCCGGCTCCAGGTTCCTCCTCAGACCTCCAGGAGGTGACCCGTCATCTGTAGGCGTCTCTGTGCACAGACCCAAACCTCCCCCTCCGCCTCAGAGGCGTCAACGAACAAATTCTTTGTTCTTCAGTAGAAATGTTGCCAATCTAAACTTTACTGGAGTTTTTATTTCTAATCCTTAGATTTTAAAAACAGATGTTAGTTTCATTTTAGCTCATTTTCATTATGACCTGTCGGCATTTAAAATATAAAACATCAAAATAATTAGTTTCATTCAGACAAGTAATTTCTTTGTGGTTGGACTCGGTGCTGCCCCAACTTGTTGTTCACCACAAACAGAAATAAATCGTTTTTCAAGACGATGTAAATTTGTTAAATTTGACACTATTACCTTTAGTTATAAAACTAAGAAAATGAAGTCTAAAAAGTTATCATCCAGAATTTTTGGAAAATGTTCCTTTAATAGTGTAGAGCAGTAAAGCTTCTGGCCTTAACTTTTTATACTTTTAGTACTTAAAAAAAAACAAAAAAAAACAACAAAAAAAACTTTTACGCTTTTACTTGAGTAAAAATCTTTAGTTGATTCTCTAACTTATACAAAAGGGTTTTTAAACAGTGAAAGCCAGAACACCCTGAATCCGACGTGGCGTTTAGCGCTCATGGAAAGTCAATGGCGATGATCCAGACCGGATTTCCTGCAGGGGGCAGCGTAGCTCCAACTGAGATAGAGTCTAGGTCTGTTTTAGTCAGACTCAGCAGCAATTCAGCTGCAATTTCATGAATCTGACAGGAGGAGAGACACTATTACAAAGAAAAATACATCCGCTTTGGAGGAAAATACAAAATAAAATCTGTTCATCCCAGATAAATCAGTCTTTCTATAATCAATTTTATAGTAAGCAGGACAGACTGATGCAAAAACAATGAATGAAATATTAGAAAAGGAAACTACTATGATAGGAGTTCAGGAGGACAGAAAAGGATAAAGTATTGCTCCTCTTTGAGCCTCACAGAAACCAAAATAAGCAAAATAAAGCAGACAGAGCAGGTAAGAGCAGCAGATCTCTCACCTCTTTATGAATAGGAAAGAAAAACTCAGATCCATTTCCCTGATCTCTCTGAGAATCAGCTCTCTGCCTCAGTCAGCATAGAAACCGTCCCACGCCGTTTAGTGCCGTTTTTCTTTAGACGTAGATCTCATTATGTTTTTAATATGTGAACATTCTCTATCTGTTCTGGATAGAGATGCGGCACTGAGGGGCTTTGCTTTATTGAAGGCGCCCATGGGGGTTTTATTTTAATTATTTAAAAAAAAATAATGTTCATAATGTTTTTCAGTTCAAATCTGGGAAATAGTTTTAATTTATGTGGCACAGAGACACAGGTGAAAATAATCAGCTGAGATCTGCCCATCCTTCCAATCCAATCCACTTTATTTATATAGCCCGATTTAAATAAACACAAGGTTCCCAAAGTGCTGCACAAAAAGATAAAATAACTAAAATAAATAAAAGCACTGCTAAAAAATATGCATGTGTATACATAAAATCAACATGTGTACATAAAATCAACCCTGCCCCATCAGGGCCTCTCTATACGCAGTCAGTTGGACATGGAAATAATCCGATCGGAGATTAAAAAAGGCAGCATTTAATAATTTTGACACTCTGCTCCTCCTGAATGCTCCTCCTGAATGCTGCCCTCTGGTGGACACAGGATGGAATAGCTAAAGAAAATCCTCCTAGATGAGGATAAAAAGCTTGTTAAAGGTTAAACTCAGTCTAAAACCTGAGGACTGTCTTCATGAATCAACATGGAGGTCAGTTTTTCTCCTGTCGTGAAACGATGGACCCACTAAATCAGGATTGGTCCCTTTTCAGCACCAATGATCGGCCGTGTCGGGCCGTTTATCCGTCATAAACTTTGATAATTGATCAGATCAAAGGAACCAGTAAAGGTTTCCAGATCCAGTTTCCCGTCTCATCAGACCGTAGAACCTACCGGACCCTCTCGTTCCTGGAATGGGTTTGGGATGTTCTCCAGAACCGGCCCGGTTGCTTTGAGTCTGTGCACAGAGAAAGGATGTTGGAAAAGCTGAGAGGCTGTGAAGTTTTCCTGCAGAACCTGTTTCCTTCTGCTGTATTCTGTCCTCTGAGGGCCTCCGTATCTCTCCCCCCTATATCCTGTAGGTAGCGTCTCTGGAGTGCATCTTTGACGGCTCCTCCTCGTTAGGACACTTCCACTCGGAGCTCCCCTCCCCCACGCCCTCCACTCTCTACCCCCACGGAGAGGACAGCCCCCTCCCCTCCTGTTCGTCCAACCCCTACCCCCCGATCCAGGTAAACCCCCCTCTCCTAACACCCCCCCTCCCCGCATAGAGCAAGCGGCTCAGGCATCATGTCTGACATGTTGGTTTGAATCCTCAGAAACGAGTCCAGCTGGGATTAGAATCAGAACCACGGTTCTCCTGAAGCTCTGCTGACTCACAGCTAAAAGGTCCTCGGTTCAAATCCCTGCCTGAGGTCTACATGGAGTTAGCATGCTGGCCTCCTACAGTCCCATAAATCAGTAGCGTTGATGGGTCGGTGGACTGGTCCGCCGTCCTCTGCCTCCAGGTGACCGTAGATCCAGCAGGGAGCCTCTTCTCCTGCGATGCGTTCAATGACCGTCGTTTTTCCTACCTTCAGTCATATTTAATGCTCAGCTTTAAGATCCAGAGCCAAACAAATACTTCCAAACCAAAACTCTCTTTCAGTTCTGGTTGTTAGTATAACCCTGTTGTTTTATTTCCTTTATAGATTAAATCACCAGAGGAGATTGTAGTTGATTTTATAGCAATTTACTTCAGTTGACTTTTTTCTGTTCAAAGTAGGGGAATAAATGTGGGATTTTAAAACTTTCTGATAAACCAAAGTAGGGCTCAGTTAGAAAGTGAAAAAGTTTGCAACCCAAGAACCAGGAGAGCATCGGTTTAAAGAAATCCAAAGACCCTCTAAAACAGAAAATTAAGCTAATCAATAACATCAATCAGTGGCCCCGCCCCCAGGGGAACATTTAATTATCTCAATTTTTTAATCAACTAGGGCTGCTACACATAATTATTCTGTTAATCCATTTCTCTGCTGATCATTTATTGCATTAATCATTGGATAGCAAAAGGTTCTTTAATTATGATTTTTTTTACTGAATTTAAAGCAGGTGAAAATAAAACTTTTCCATTTGAGGCGTTCTGGTTATTGACGCACAAAGATTTTCCCTCTTAAATGCAAATTTTTTCTGTTTTATAATTTTGGTATAATTACTGCTCTGTCAGCTAAAGGCATGTTTGAGGCTACGTTCACACTGCAGGCCTAAATAATCCATTCAGATTAGTTTGC
>NW_015151911.1:79382-81201 GCF_000732505.1 Cyprinodon variegatus
CAGCTTAGCCGGGTGTAGCAGAAAAAAATCAGTTGCTGTGGAGAATTGTGTGGGTATGCAACGCATAAAAGTGCAACAGTGTGAAAGCATTGTGCAACACGTTTTGTTTATGCTAACAGCAACATGACCAACATGTCATGCTAACCCCGAAATACCACTTACTCTGTTAGCGCTCCGCCCCACTGCTCTCCAGACCGCCTGCGCAAAGCAAAGCCTACAGCCTCCGCTGTGGCTCCCGTCCGCTCCGCTCTGAGTCCCTTGAAGATCGTAGAGGGCATGCACCAGATGATTAAATTTAAAGCAGCAAAACATGCGGAAATGATCCAGGGTTTCCGCGGATCATTAAAAATAGTTACAATTCATTCATTTTGGGGGATTTTTTCATTAATTTCATAAATTTCTATTAATTTTTTTATCTTTCGGTGTAACAATCAACATATACCGAACCGAAAACCGTGACCACGGAACCGTGAACCGAACCGAACCGTGGATTTTGTGAACCGTTCCACCCCTAGACGGTAGTGCTGGAGCGCATTCAGCGATCGTTCCCAACCTTAAAAACTCAATCTTTTAAAGATGGTTCAATATAAATACTGCTCTCTGCATCATCGTCCGCCGTGGTTTGTTGTTTTTCTTCCTGCTTCTGTGCAGGAAGACCCAGAATAGTGACCTATGTCTGGTGTTAATGGTGTTCAGGTTGGATGAATGCTAGTAGACACAGGTCGCATTGAAAAGATCAGATTCGTATCGGATTCAGGAGCTCAGAGCCCAGCCTGGGTCGCATTGGAAAAAAATAGGTCTGAGTTGTTCAGACTCGCATGAAAAGATCAGATCCAGGTCACATATGGGCCAAAAAACGGATTTGGGTGACTTCAGGCTGCAGGGTGAACGTAGCCTTAGTCTCTACTCCAGTTAGGATTAATCCAACACTTAGTTAGCTGACAATTATTTCAGTAATCATTTACTGTGTTTTCCAGTCTATAAACGGTCACTTTTTCCCACGCTTTGAACCATGCAGCTTATAAGAAGGTGCGGCTTTTCTTTAACCGCCAGAGGGGGAGTCAGTTGGAAATCAAAGAATAAGGGGCTAATTTTCGTTTAGCACAGCATGCTAGCTGCAGGAACAACAAAGGTCCAGAATACATTTATTTGCCGAATTAAAGCAGCCAAACTAATGAACAGACTGGACTGAACTCCTACAGAGCTGAAATAAAGAGCTGATGAAGCCCATCTTTCATTAGAAGCTCCCACTGCTGCGAGCTAACAAGCTAACGGGAGGCTAGCATTCTTCATCCCTACTCCAGGGGCTTTATGTAGAGCTCCCCCTATAGGTTTAGTGCGGGACAGTTCAGTAGATATCAGCAGCTTATAGCCCAGTGTGGCTTATATATGTGCATTTCTAGTTTAAAACAACAACTTTGTGGTCCTGGCTCATGTGAGGTGCTCTATAGTCTGGAAAATACGGTAATATTCAGCCGTAATATCAAGCTTTAACAAAATACTTTTGTCTTTGACTGGATCCCCGATCACTCGAATATTTTAACATTTTATTAGTTATTGCTTTACATTGATGATGATGATGATGATGATGATGTCATTGTTCAGACTGCAGCAGGTCACTTTCCCTCCTGGCAGGCATTTGCATAGACCTGTGAAACCAAACTGAGGGAGAAAATCAGTACCAGGCAGGAACAAGGAGAACAGGCTGATTCCATGTTAGAAGGACCCCAGGCTGGGATTTGAACCCGGGACCTTCAAGCGTTAAAAGCAGCAGAACCAATCAGAGCTCCACCAACTTCCTACCTCATGGAGCCGCCTG
>NW_015151911.1:83107-86515 GCF_000732505.1 Cyprinodon variegatus
TGGTTGAATGAGTGCTGATGAGGACAGTTCCTCATAGAGGAGGACTGAAAATCAAAGTCTAAACTTTTTTTTGACCTTAAGAAACATAAATCCAATCCCCACTGGCTGAAAAAACTGGCTTTTAGTGGCAGCGAGAACGGCTCACTGACGCCTGTTTACCCGGGTCAAAGGACTCGGAAAGCGACACGCGTTGAAATCGCCTCGGCTCTGCTGCTGTGGGAACACCGGTGTTCTGTCAGACCAGCATACCTATAGTCAATACCCGTTTATCTCTTTAGGTTTGTATGAAAAATAAACTTTAAAGTACCTCAATGGGCGTGTATCCCTTTAGTCATGTACAAAAGAAATATTTACTTGCTTACTTTTTGGTGTTTTTTGAAGTGTATGGTGATCTCGTCTTAAATAATTTTTTTTGTACATGAATAAAGGTAGTTTGAGGTAGTTTAAAGTTTATTTTTCATACAAAACTAAATGGATAAACGCAAATCTGACACAAACGCACGTACGTATTGACTAAGGGTATGCTGGTCTGACAGAACACTGGATATCCGCTAAATTTGACCACTGAACACGACGTAAGGACGTCAACACACTGCGCCAGTCACAATAGATAAAAGAGCAAAACAACAAAGAACACTGAATACACCCTGGCTTCCTTCCATGTTGCTCTCCGTTGTTTACATTCCTGATTTCTGTCTGGTTTCCCCAGACACGCAGCTGCCAGCGAGGGGCCAAATGCCATCTGTTAGCAGGTCGACTCACGTGTGATAAACGCGCGTTAACCTGCTATTAGCTTTAGTGGAACGAAAACACACCCGTAGAGGCTTCTGATGGTGGTGGTCAGGAATCTGCTGGTCCACTGATAGTGGGAGGCCGCTGCTGTGAGATGGTTGAGCTTCTGGCCTCTGGATCTTTCCCTGGCTGGTCCTGGAGGTCACTGCTTTCCTGGTGATGGCCCAGCTGGAGGTTCTTCAGATGCTTCAGCACCAGAAGAATGTAATGGCCTCAGACTGCAGGTCTGCAGTCATTGAAGCCTCTGATGGTGCATGTCTTAGGATGATGATGATGATGATGGGTGAAGATGTGGACCTGTCCGGGAGCGCAGGTTCTCAGCCATGAGGGGAAACATTTTCCGGGGCTTTTCTAGTCTAATGAGGCTGGAAGACCCTATATCCATCTTCCTCTGACATCTTGGCTGTAAGACAGCTCCGCCTTCTCTCCGATGATGATGATGATGATGGCTTTCATCAGAGGGTTGGTCTTTCTGAGGTCCCCCTCCTGGGTCTCACTGAGATTAGAAGCAGATCCTCCAGCAGTTTACCCAGCATTCCTCTGGAGCTGGTGGAATCGTTCAGGAAGCGGCGGGTCAGGCTAACCGTTACTTTGAGTCTCTGAGATGTGGACCAGAACCACTGGACCTAGACTTGGAGGAGGTGAGCGCAGAACGGTTCTGACGATGTTCTAGAACAGATCATTTCTGGACGGTAACATGATCAGATTCTACCGGGTTTGCCTTGGAAACTCGACCCAAACGGCTTCCTGTAGGAACACGTCTGTTGCTTCATGGGATACGGTAAACAGACCGAAGACCATTGATGATGGTTAGAGAACCGTCTGACCTGAACAGAACCCAGCCAAGGTTCTGGTTGAATCCTGCATGTTTCTACCCGCTCAGAACACAGAACCTTTTTCCTTTATCCAGATCGTTTCGATCGGTTCCTGGAATCATGGATCATGTTCTGTTCTGAACTCATCAGAATTGGACCCAACAGAACCTGCAGTTTACAGTCGCTACCCGATCTGTCCCTGAAGCACGATCCGTCCTGCACATACACGGACAGATATACATCCAGGTGTCCATAATTAATGTCATTATGGTACTAAAATCACTTATTTCTATCCTTAACTTACTATAGAATGCTGATACACATCTTTATAAAAAAGCTTTCTGACTTTTCTGAAACGGTTTGGATTCTTTTTACATTTAAACGTTAAACTGCTTCTCTGACATCATCAGACATGCTCAGAGCAGTCCAGCTAAATATGATTAAACAATGGTTATCTGCATTTTAGTTATTTCTCTTTTAGATTACGCACTATATACCATAATGTTAGCAAGAAAGGAAAATATCAAACTCTAAAACACTAGATTTATGTTTAAATCCAAAGCCGATAAAGTTAGCTCCCAGAAGTAGCGTAGCATCCCATTTCCGGTGCAGATCAGGGATCAGAGCAGTGATAAAACAGGATTTTAAGGCATTTATATTCCCAGGAAATACATTATTAACTTTTAACACATATTTTAGTACGCTTTGTATTTTTAGGGAGGAAAAAACGTCATTTAGATCTTCCAGATGTACATCCAGATATACCTGGATGTATATCTGGATGAGGAAATGAGCTGATGGTGCATTGGCAGGATGGATCGTGCTTCCAGGACGGATCGGGTAGCGACAGCGGTCAGAACTTATCGGACTCTAAGGAGATATTTTATAATCAGGCTGTAAGATCTAAAAAAGGTTAACTGTAGAAATAAATCTTGTTGAATTTCTGATCTGGAAGAATCTTCTCATTTCCTCATCCAGAACCAATCAGGTCTCATGTTGGATTGAAACCATTCCCAGACTGATGGCGCTGACGGGGTGATGGATTCAAACCCAATACGCAGCTGCAGTGAAGGAACCCTCTGATGATGGGGACCCTCAGCGCTGGTTCCTCGTCCTCTCATCGCTCCCTCCTCGCCTCATGTCCAGCGAGGCGTTTCCTGACGTCAGCAGCGGTTATCTGCGCTGCCGTAGCGCTGAGCGCCGCTCTGCTCTTATCAGCCGCCTCCCTGCAGCTCCATGGAAACGCAGGGGATGAATGTCGGCAGGAAAATGGAGGAGGAGCGGGTTAAACCGCAGTGAGAGATTTAGAGGCTTTCAGTAACAGGGTGGGGAGGGGGGGCAGCAGTCAAGGCCTCCAGGAGGATTTGCTGCTGCTCTCTGGTTTATTTAGCAGTGATCAAAGAGCGGCTCACGGTAAACACTCTGTCTCTGTCATCCTCGTGCACGGAGGAGCATCTGGTCACGCCTTTATGGATGTTTAGGAAGGCTGAGGGCCGTAGATGTCCGGGTCATGGAGTCCCGTCTTGGTGAAGATGCTTTACTTCAGGTCTCAGTCCACCTGGACTGAGCTGAGCTTCTCCTCCAACTGCCTCCAGGTTCTGCAGATTAACGGCTCGGTCCATTCAGGACGGTCCGTCACAGAAACAGAAGCAGCTGGTTTCTGCTCATCATCCTCCTTTAAAACATTCCACACCAGCGGACATTTGTCCATGTTTCCTATTCGTCTCTTTATCATTATTGAAACAAACGCTTCATTACCTGACCTCTAAGGGAAGCGTATCCCACACTTTGGAACAACGCA
>NW_015151911.1:88164-89085 GCF_000732505.1 Cyprinodon variegatus
GGGATGTTTCAGCGTCTCTACGCTCCTGTTAACGATTGATTAATACATTTCTGATTAATAAATATTTCAATGATCGAATATTCTGATTGTTTCTGCATCCTAGAGACCAACTAAAGAAGAATAAAAGGTTTATGTTCTGATTATCCGTCTGAACCAAGGCTGAATGATTTAGCCAAAAAATGAATCTGAATGCTAGCTCTAACTTTCTCTTCCCCTGTCTCAGTAATCCCACTTTAAGAGTATTACTGCCACCTACAGGCCGGGAAGAAGAAATACAATGTTTGTGTAACTCAATTTAAAGACGGACTTAGAAATGTAACGGCTGATGTTTATGTGTTTCGTCCATTTGTTGGTACGGTCTGATACATTGTTGGAGTAGCTCCTAGAGGTTAGAGCGTTGCCTCTGAGTCACAGAGGTTGTGATATCAAGTCCCACTGCTTCCCGGGCGCCGCACAATGGCAGCCCACTGCTCCCCAAGGGGTTTGGGTTAAATGCTGCCAGTTAATTTCACTAATGTGGGACAATAAAGGGATTTACATGATATTGTTTCAACATCGGAGAATTCATTAGCGGATTCAGCAGCCAGGCCTTCAGGGCACATGAAGGATGTGCTGCGGCATGAAGGACATTGTGTGGTTTGTTACATCCACCAAGGAGGTGATGTTTTCCACTGAGTTTTTTTTTTTTTTTGCAGGATTGCTTGAAAAGTTATGAACAGATTTTAAGGACATTTTTAGCGGAGGGGCCTCAGTCCAAGGATGTGTTGATGATCATTTCAGCTCTAAGTATAAGTCACAATATGGGGCCAACTTTGGCAGGGGGTGGGGTGGGGGGATTACCATCAAGGCATTACTAGGCAGTTGCCTGGGGCCCCAAGTTCCTGGGGTCCAAACAGACAGCAGCAAACCATTTGAAAACAA
>NW_015151911.1:90644-97862 GCF_000732505.1 Cyprinodon variegatus
GTGGTACGCCAAGAAGATGGGGCGCCGCATCATGGGCACCCTGAGGAGAACCAAACGCCTCCACCGCCGTCTGCTGGTAGGTCCGCCCCCCACCCCCCCGCTGCAGCTGCTGCCCCCGACGAGCGTCGGAGCTGCTGCGTCATGTGGCGGCCAGAGAGCGGTCCGGTCCGACCGGAACGCGCAGAGCGGGAGCCTCCAGCCGCCGTCGGGTCCGATCGGGTCCATCGTGCTCAGAACTCCAGGTTCACCTGCATCGTGTTCTGATGGGAACCAGCCACACATGTCTCTGCTGACGTTGCCTAGCAACCGCCGGGTCCCCATTCACCGCCTCCAGCGCGCGTGTTAACATGCATGACCAGGAGAACACGCCGTCCGGCTGATCCCCGGTTAACCGGGACGGCCCGTGGGCCGCACACCAGAACCAATGACGGATCCAGAACCAGAGAGTCCAGCTGGTTCTGGTTGATCTGACCCGGATTACTCTCCAAACCAGATCCAGTTTGACCTTAGCAGTACCGGGTCAGATACAGCTCTAAGTGGATCCATCAGGAGAAGTGGGCCAACCCTCAGAACCGCTCAATAATCCTTTAAATGTTGGTTCTGGTCATGGCCCGGATGTTATCGGACCTCTCCTGTTATTGTTTGAGACGCAGTAGAAGTTCTGCAACAGTTTGAAACGGGTCGGTGTTTGTGAACGCTCCTCCGTTGGCCTGTTTTCATCCTGACCCGGTCATCTGAAGCTCCTTTGGTTTGGGTCAGAACCGGCTCCTCTCTGCATGGTGCTGTTTTTAACTTTGATTTATTCTGAGAAATAAAACCTGTGGAGTTTGGATCTGCAGAACTATCAGAACCGGACGGTGAACCGATCATTGGGTTCTGAGTGTGACGGGCCGTTCTAACCGGGTCAGAACCTGAAGCTGACAGCGGTTCTGAGGCTATAAATTGGGTTCAGAGACTCAGAATGTAGCAGAACCCAAACTGTTCTGTGGTTCCATTCAGCTGCATCCTGAGGCAGACAGCTGGATGGTACAGAACCAGAACCAGCGGGTCCAGAGCAGAGCTGGATGGGCAGAACCTCTGTAGCTGTGTGTATCAGGGTGGCCAGTAGGAGGCGCCACTGGGATTAGGTTTAATCTGAGGCTCGTGTGGAAAAGCAAACATTCACTGTGTTCAGATTTAATCCGGGTCGACCCGGTTTGGATCCAAAGGCGTTCAGGGACTCCGGGTTCTGGATGATTTCCTGTGAATAAGGAGGATCCATTGGGCCGAGGAGGACTGGTTCTAATGGAAACAGGGTGTTCCTTCTGTGTTTGTGGATCAGAACCAGAACCGGTCCCCTGAGTGACGGCGGCAGCCTTCTGCCTGCGTCATGGCTGCTGTTGAGCGGATGCAGGGGGTCGCATCGATTATTCATGCAGCCGGCGGAACCAGCCGGACCCCTCCTGCTGCTGACATGTGCCACTCGCAGCCTGATTAATTGGCTGCAGAGAGATGAGAGGGAGGCCGGCCCGGAGGAGGTCCCATTCTGTGACGGTTTGGGAGAGTTCTGCTTCTGTGCAGGGATCAGACGCTCCGACCCGGGTCCGGAGGAACCCGCCCTCGTTAATTATTCAGCCTGCGGTCAGGGATCTCCTCCAGGACCATGACAACCCGTCAGCCTCAGCCGGGGTTCCCCTCCAGGACCGCCGAGCGGAGGCCGCCGCCGGAGCCCGGCCTGCAGGAGTCCATGGCCCACCTGCAGCGCCAGCACGCCGCGGAGCTGCAGCAGCACCGCCTGCTGTCCTCCTTCACGTCCTGCGCCGTCCCGGCGTCCTTCAGGGCGCGCAGCCGCTTCCTCAACCTGCGGGACAGTGTGAGGAAGAGCCCCACCAAGAGCACAGCCAAGGTGGTCAGCAGCAGGAAGGACGTCCCCTGGTTCAGTAAGGTACTGCAGCCGGACCCGACCCGACCCGATGTCCTGCTGACCAAACCAAGGCTCTGTTCATTCTGTTTAGAACGGGTCAGAGCAGAACTGGGACGCTTCAGGGGCTCCATTCCTTTCTGGGTCTCTGGTTCTGAACCATGAGGAGCTGCAATCAGTTGGACTGAGTCGGGTTCTGACCCCCCTGGGTCCACTGATGGTTCTGACCCTCTGCGGCCCGTTTCCCTTATAAAGCTGATTTCTGTGGGTTTTTCCCTTCAGTGCCAAAGAGCTCAGTGATTGGGCCTAGTACTGACGGATTCTGGAGCAGCGATCCAGAAGTAGGGCTTTCGGATCAATGGCGTCGATGTTCTGAGCTAAATTTAGTGGCGGCTGGTTTTCCATCAGCTTCTGCAGCAGCTTCATGAAGTTGGTTCTGTTGCATAACGGATCGGACCGTGTTGGAGGGTTCTGGTCATTCAGCAGGAGGAAGCGGTTTGGTTTTAGACCCTAAATCTGTCCTCTCAGACAGAAGCAGCAGCTCTCCTCGGGTCCAGTCTCTGCTGGAGTCTGTTTTGGTCTCGGTTCTTCTGGGTTTATGGGTCCATCTGAGCGGCTCCTCTTCTCATCGCCTTGATATACAAATAAAAACACAAAGAAAAAATACATGTTAATGATTATTACTACTGATCCAATAATCTTTCCGTGCATTTTAGGTTCTATTGGACCCTTTTTTCATCACCAGGTTCTGATCTTTCAGCTTTGAAATGGTTTTATTTGGGTTGGTTGATCAGTCGGCTCAGTTCCCTCTGCTGCTGCACATTTCCCCTCTGATCAATAATCCCTCACTAACAGAACCACCCGGCCCAGAACCACTCTGCCTCTCGTTTAAAGTCCTCCAGGTTCTTGGTTCTGGTCCAGTTTCTGAGGTTTCTGTTGAAGGATTAACCTTTGACCTTGTGAGGACCTCCAGCTGCAGCTGCTCCTGCAGGGCGGAGGATTTCCCCTCACACACCATGGGGGTGGGTGGGGGCTCAACAGCCGGACCATCTGTCAGATCTGTCCCCTCCTCCTCCTCCTGTGATTGGTCCGTTCCTCTGACCCTTTCAGCCATGTTTGGTTAAACCCCCCCCATGATCATCCTCCTGCTGCTCATCTGTGTGTTTGACCTTTGACCCTCACCATGCTATTGTCCAGCAGGCCGAGGCCGTCCCGCCCTCCTCTCCTATAATCCCTGTGATCCCCATCTCGCCAATCCCAGCCGAGACCACCGTCATCCCTCCGACGTCACAGGTTTTATTTTGCTTTTTATTTCCTTTCTCTGTCCTTCCTCTCTCTGTGCTCCATCCATCATCCATCCATCATCCGTCATCCATCCATCCTTTCAGTTATCTCTCAGCTTATTTGGCCGCTGCTCTCCTAGTTTAGCTCAGCCTGTGGTCCAGTTGTGGCTCTGATGGACTGAGCAGATTAGGGACGCTAGCTGCTGCAGAGATGCATTCAGAGCTTCAGAGCCCATCTGGTTCGGCGCCATCAGCAGTAGTTTGAGGAAGGAGCCGCTCATCTTGTCTCGCAGCATCGACGGCGGTTTGATTCCCGTCTTCATGCTTCAGAACTGCATCCTCTGCAGCGTGAAAAGCCACCGCGTACGTCTGCTGCGTGTTAGCAGGGTGGAGCTCAGGCTTTCTGGGTGGATGTTGGTGGGGATTTACTGGGAGGACGGTGGGTGACGGTGTGTGTGTGACGCTGCCATGTTTGTTCTCTCCTCAGGCCAACCCTCCGCCTGTGGTGGTCAACACGGACAGCCTGGACACGCCTCCATACGTGAGTTCACCTTTTATCTCCTGGGACGGCATGATCATCACTTAGCTCAGACGGACCATGATGCATTGCGGCCTTGTGATTTATATTGAGGGCATCACATCAGCTGACTGTGCTGGTTTGTAAAGAAACAATAATACGGTCAAACCCTGATGTATTTCCCGCTGTCTGATGATTGGCCAGAAAACCGCAGGCAGTTTAAAATATCTGAACCTTTGTTTTTTCACATCCATCAGACTTTATATTTAATTCATTGGAATTAAAAACTAAAGGATTCATGCAAAGCAATGTGGCTCTAACTGTTCAGTAGGTGGATTTTCTCATTCTTATGTTTAGTTGCCTTAAAATGAGACAAAGATGATAAATTGACCTTTAATTCGTCCCTTATTACCATCCTGTCTTCTTTTCTGTTGTCCAGCTAACTGAAATCTATCAGTAGAATGACTGTAGAGACTAAAGGCCTACTTTTAGGTTAGTCGGCTTGTTTATTGGATGGTGGTCTGATGATGTGTGCTAGCCCTCAAGCTAACTTCAGGGTTTATAAATACTTACAGTGAGGGAAATAAGTATTTGTACACCCTGCTTTTTTTTTGCAGGTTTTCCTACTTAGAAATCATGGAGGAGTTTGAAATTGTCATCACAGGGGCATGTCCACTGTAGGAGACATAATCTAAGAAAAAAAATTCCAGAAATCTATTTATTTGTATGACTCAGCTACAAATTATAGCTACAAAATATTTGAACAGCTGTCTATCAGCAGGGTTCATGCAGGTCCTTAAAAAGTCTTAAAAGGCATTGAACTCTTCAAAATAAAACTATGGCCTTAATTGGTATTAAAATGTCTTAAATTTGTTTTTCGTAGGTCTTAATTTTTAAAACATTATAAATAGGATTATTTTTATTATGATTTATTTTTGTTATCTAAATAAAACATTAAAATTGACAATTATTATTTTTTTTTATTAAAAAAATAAAATAACGGCTCGCCATTATTGGTTCCGTCCCGATAGCGGAACCAATAAAAGCGTCGTTGCAGCCGGGACATTTGGGAGATGCAACATTAACTTTTTGTCTAGAAAATATGAGCAAGTGTAAATGTAACGGAAATAGTCTCCAGCCAAGAGTTTTCTCCATGGCTAAAACCAGGGAACATACATGAGGCTCAGTGGATTTAGTGCAAGAAGTCATTCAAGCTCAGAACGATGGGAATTAAGGCAGTGGAGTCGCACATGCGGTTTTTCTTTTGTTTCTTGTGAATTTGGTCTTAAATTTTTATTTCAAGTGGCATTAAAAAGTCTTAAAAAGACTTGAATTTAACTTGCCTTATGCTGTAGGAACCCTGAGCTAGAATTCTGACCCTCAAAGACCCGTTAGTCTGCCTTCAAAATGTCCACCTCCATTTATTATCCTAAATTAGATGCGCCCCGTACATTCAGTAAAGCTGAGTCTGAACGTCCGCCCTAAACCCTACATCCCTCCATCACTATATAGGGCGGGGACTATATAGTGGACTTTATAGAAAACTCAGTTAACATACCGCTCAGACAGAAGATCACAACTTTTCGCTCCCCGTTTGTTACGTGACTCCGCCTCCTTGCACGGTGCCTGCGTCATCTTTGTTATTTATCGCCACTGTGACAACAAATCCCATAATGCTTTGTGTGGAGAGCTCTCCACACAAAACATTCCAGGATATATCTGCTTGTCTAGTGACCATCGATGATCTCTATTTTACGTGGTGCATTGTGGAAAATTTCGAGTCCACCACCTTTTCATCCACTAGAGATTCAGACACTCATCTAAAATGGGGTAACCACTATATAATGACTCGGCCTAATAATCCAACTGCTAACATGGCCAAGAGCAAAGAGCTGTCTGAAAAGACTAAAGAGAAAAATGTTACACCTCCACAAGGCTGGAAAGCGCTACGGGGGGATTGCCAAGCAGCTTGGTGAAAAAAGCTCCACTGTTGGATCAAGATAAACATGACTGTCAATCTCCCTCAGACTGGGGCCCCATGGAAGACCTCACCTGGTGGGGTCTTAATTATCCTAAGAAAGGTGAGAAATCAGCCCAGAACTACACTGGAGGAGCTGCTCAATGACCTGAACAGAGCCGGGACCACCGTTTCCATGGTTACTGTTGGTAATACACTAAGACATCATGGTTTAAAATCATGGCTGGAATTCCCCTGCTTAAACCAGCACATGTCACGGCCATGTTAAATTTACCAATGAGCCAGAGTCATGTGGAGACCAAAATAGAGCTTTTTGGTCATAAATCCACTAACTGTGTTTGGAGGAAGAGAAATGATCAGTATCATCCCAAGAACACCAGCCCTGCTGTGAAGTATGGGGGTGGTAGCATCATGCTTTGGGGGTGTTTATCAGCACATGGAACAGCTGCACTGTATTAAGGAGAGGATGACCGTCGCCATGTATTGAGAGATTTTGGGGAACAACCTCCTTCCTCAGAGCTTTGAAGAGGAGTCTAGAATGGATCTTCCAACACGACAATGAGCTGAAGCACACGGCCAGGATGACCAAGGAGGAACTCTGGTAGAACCGTATCAAGGTTCTTGCATGGCCTAGCCGGTCTCCAGACCTAAACCTGATAGAGAACCTTTGGAGGGAGCTTGAACTCTGCTTCTCACCGACAGCCCAGAAACCCGACTGATCTAGTGGGCAAAATCCCTCCTGATGAAGAACTACAGGAAATGTTTGACCTCTCTAACGGGAACCAAAGGCTGCTGTCCCAAATATTAACATTGATTTTCCTCAGCTGTTCAAATATTTATTTGCAGCTGTATGAATAGTTTTTTAAAAATCGTATATTGTGATTTCTGGATTTCTTTTTCTTTTAAAGTGAACATGCACCTATTATGACAGTTTCAGACCCCTCCATGATTTCTAAGAGTGAGAACTTAGCTCAGGATGACCTGTGAGAAATAACAGGCTGTTCAAATACTTATTTTCCTAATCCTGTACCCAGAAAACCAGCCCATATCACCATACCTCCAATACTTTGCTTAAAACTCATAACGTTTCTGTTTCTCCAATTCGGAGGAACTGATTTAGAGTCTCTTCAAGCTGATGAGCTTCACGTTTATGGCTTTCATGACTCACCTGAAAAAGAAGAAAAGACTTTCAATCAAACCAAGAAGAACTGGATCTTATGTACCTACTCAAAGTAAAGGTAAATACACTGAAGACATTTTTGCGTATTTCTAGATCGTTTTCTGCAGTGTACATTGCAAAAATGACCTAGAAATACGTAAAAATGTCTTAAAAAGTGTATTTACCCTTAATTGGAGTAGGGAAATAAGATGATTTACCAATGAAATTAATATTTTTACTCTTAAAATAAGATAATTAGCCAGTCTTCACTTGAAATAATAGTTTTTCTTATTTTAAAGAAAAATTCCGGTTTTTAACACTTTTAGCCCATTTTCTGTAGTGTCCAGGATGAAATCGAATGATCGACACCAAAATTTTGAC
>NW_015151911.1:99680-103498 GCF_000732505.1 Cyprinodon variegatus
GCCCAGCTGGTCTGATCTTGGTCTGATGGAGGCCCAGCTGGTCTGATCTTGGTCTGATGGAGGCTCAGCTGGTCTGATGCTTTCAGTCTCTCTGAGCTCAGGTGCCTCATTATGAAGCTCTGATGAAACCAACCTGCAGGACTGCAGAGCTTTGCCTCAGTCTGAATTTCCTTTAAGAAAGAACAACATGAAGCATCTTCCTGTTGATCCTCTGTAATCTGGCTTCATAGACATAAAATCCTTCTCAGCTCTGCTGCGTTTAAGGAACATATCCCCAGAGAAGCCTTCAGATCAAACTGAAGCAGCATCTGGTGTTCCTTCTGCAGGTTTAACTCTACAGCTGTCCTCTCCTTTAACACAATCTCTGACTGTGTCACACTAAAGTCCTTAATTCTCATATTTAATCAGATTTAGTGAAAACTAAAGCATGGAAGCAGATCAAGGTTTGCAGATGGAAACCACCCGCTGTTGTTCTAAGCCCCGGGTTCTGCAGGAATTCAGGGATTCGGTTCTGGTGTGGAATAAATCCTGGATTCATTGAGGAGTTTGAGCCGTTTAATGTCAGCATACATTAGAATGACTGTTTGATTTATCATCAGAAAACATAGAAAGTGTTCAAATTCCTTCCTTTGCTGATCATGGCTGCTTTGATCCAGGGAAACTCTGGGCTGGGCTTCAGCATCGCAGGAGGTACAGATAACCCCCACATCGGTGAAGACCCCAGCATCTTCATCACCAAAGTCATTCCTGGAGGAGCAGCAGCTCAGGACGGACGGCTCAGGTAAGAAGCAGGAAGCACAGATTCACACGCGCCTGTTTTCCTTAACCTTGAAAATATAAAACTTTGCTAATAAGAGCAAAAGAAGAAATCTGAGGATAGAAAACAAGCTTTAGGTCTAAGTTAGCTTAGTGGGTTTTAAGAGCTTAAAGCAAAATAGAAATGGAATGTTCTAGAATTTGCACAGACATGTTACTATGAAAAATAAGGCTAACTCTGTTAGCTTAACAAAATAAGAATAATAATATTTTAATTAATATATTTGTTAATTAACTAACAGTTAATACATTTGCTAAGAGAAGTAACTCTCAAATGAAATTTTTTACAGATCCAAGCAAATACGTTAACATTAGTTACTAATGCTAGCATAAGAAATCCCAGAGATAACAAAGCTAGCTTGCTAATGTTAGCAAAGGAAGCGTTTGGTGAAAACTAGATGGTACATATCAGTTAATCCTAATGATCTGTACTGCTGCTCTTAGATGTTTAGTGAGCTGTTAATGTAAAATTAACAAACAAGGTTCAAGCTTCTGGCTCTTTTTATTAAGCTAGCTAAAAATCTAATATTGCAGCTTTAATAGGTTGAATGAAGAGCTACTCCTTTCTGTGGTGAGATGTCGGACACAGGAGGAACTTAGGCTGTTTCTCAATTCACAAGAACGCCAGCGTGGACTCGTACGGGCTACATCATCAACGTCATAGGACTGCGTTGACAGCGATGTCCATGTGTCACAAGCTGTGCAGACTTTCCCTCCTAAATGCAATTTTCATTTGGATGTCCTCTTTGACTCGTGTGTACATCATGTGGATAACCTTTTCGGTATAAAAATAATCATTTTCATTGCCATCACTGAGTCTGGGAGCGACTGTTGTTTATAAGCAGGCCTTTTCCACGATGTTTATCCTGATCATTTCATTTTTAACAACAGTTTAATTTTCTGTTTCAGACAAAAAATTAAGAAGCTATATCAGAAAAACCTCTAAGCTTGCAAGGAAGCATTTGTACGGAATTAGGGCCACTGAAAAAAAAAAAAAAAAGTCAACTGATTTTTAAAATTGATTTCAGTTTAACATGGGAAAAAAAGTCAGAATTCCGACTTTTTTCTCAATTCCGACTTTTTTCTCAGAATTCCGACTTTAATCTCAGAATTCCGACTTTAATCTCAGAATTTTGACTTTTTTCTCTGAGATTAAAGTCAGAATTCTGAGAAAAAAGTCAGAATTTTTTCCCATGTTTAACTGAAATAAAATTTTAAAATCAGTTAACTTTATCAGTTAGGTTTGTTTTTTTTCAGTGGCCCTAATCGTCTTCCGTACATTTGGGGCAATATGCATTTAGAAAATTTGTGCTGATTTAAAAAACAATTGATTAAATGACTTGAATAAAAAAAATGTTTTGATGTTAAATGGAAGAAAACAGTTTTTTTCTCGATATAAATGAGGTCAATCTTTCGGTTCAGCTCTTTTAACTTCATGAAGCAGCAGAGAGACTCAGCCTCACCTGATCAGGCGGTGATGAAGAGGAGGAGCTCTTCCTCAGATTACCAGTTGGCTAAAGGGGGCGGGGTCTGTCTTGGGTTTCAGGGTGAACGACGTCATCCTGCGGGTAAACGAGGTGGATGTCCGGGACGTGACCCACAGCCGGGCCGTGGAGGCGCTGAAGGAGGCGGGGTCTCTGGTCCGACTCTACATCCGCAGAAGGAAACCGGTCTCAGAGAAGGTGATGGAGCTCAAGCTGGTGAAAGGACCCAAAGGTCTGGGCTTCAGCATAGCAGGGGGGGTCGGAAACCAGCACATCCCCGGAGACAACAGCATCTACGTCACCAAGATCATCGAAGGCGGCGCCGCACAGAAGGACGGGAGGCTGCAGATCGGAGACAAACTGCTGGCCGTGAGTTCTCCGCCTGACGCCCTTCGCCGCCTCACGGCGAGCGGACGCTAAGCTCTTCTGTCTGTCTGTGTCCAGGTGAACAGCGCCTGCCTGGAGGAGGTGACCCACGAACACGCCGTCACTGCCTTGAAAAACACTCCTGATGTGGTCTACTTGAAAGTGGCAAAACCCAACAGTGTCTTCATGAGCGACAGCTTCGCCCCGCCAGACCTCACCAACTGTGAGTGAACAGATGCAGCCGCTTCTGCTGCGGATAAACCAGCCTGAGATTAGAGCTGCGGCTGATGATGATGATGATGATGATGATGATGATGATGATGATGATGATGATGATGGGAACGTGGAGCGGCTGCAGTAGTAACGCTGTCTGACTCATCAGTCAGTGACTCAGCTGTTCATCTTTTAGCTAACAGATCAGGTCACTTCCTGTCGTCTGGTTGGAAACCTGGAATCAGCCTAAACTCTCGTTTCCTGGTTAACCCTTTATAGGACGCTCAGTGAAATAGTTAGAAAATCTAAATTTCAAGCCAATAGTGTTATTGGAAACCAGGACAAGATGCTTTATTACCTTTGTAGCATTAAAAAAATTATGGATATTCTGATGGCATAAATGAATGTCAATGTAATAACAAGAAACACCAACAATATATTAAGAAAAATAACTAAAGTGCTTCTATAAGAAATTCATGAAAAACACTCTGAGAGTGAAAGAAACACATTTTTTGATACAACATAGAGGCATTATTGTTAGTACTTACAGTTTTTAGTTTATAAACCTAAAATAATTGTTAACTAGGCTTACTAACTTTAACTTCTCAATTAGCAATTTACCTTTTTTTTCTTGACTTTTTTCAACTTAATTTACAGTAGGTAATAGGGATGCACGATATTGGGATTTTGGCCGATATCCGATATGCCGATATTTTAAAACTCATGTAACCGATAACCGATATCAATACCGATGTTAAAGCTGGACAAAAATAAGTAGTCATTGAAAATAGCAGTTTTGTTATCCATTTCTGACACTTTGAAAAATAAAATACTCAAATATATTTTCATATGCTGATATCAAATTAATCTTTATTACTTTCAAAATCTCGTGAAATTTCATTGTTCTGTTACAAAGTATGGGGAAGAAAGGTGATTTGA
>NW_015151911.1:103825-107132 GCF_000732505.1 Cyprinodon variegatus
ATTATATCGTGCATCCCTAGTAGGTAATAAATCATTCAAGGACTCATCTGATTGGTCAAACAGCCGTCTGCCAAAATGAATCCTGGCTTTGAACATGTGACCGGATTAAGCCACCCCCGGATTAAGCCACCCCCTCCCCCGTCACCTCAGGTGACGGGGGAGGGGGTGGATTTGAGGGTCTTCAGTTGAATGAACTGAGTGCGGTCAGAAAAATAGGAAATAAACCAGTCCAACGGAAGAAAGCCTGCTGAAAATCAAACATGTTTGTAATTCAGTCGGCCGTCAGGAGGTTGCATCAGAGCGTCCGCTCACACAGGGCGGAACATCCATCTTTAGGATTATACTTTGTAAAATAAAGAGCAGAGAGTCACATTACCATCAGAATCATGGAAATGATTCATAATCTGGGGGAATCTTCCGGGTTAGCTCTGTTGGGTTTCATCCGTGTATTCCAGCCCCTCATGGCTCCGGTCCAATCAGACGCCAACAGCAGCTGCCTGCTCTTTATTCTGGTTTTTCATGGATTTATCTGATCTTCTCTCCGGTTCTGTTGCAGCCTTCACGCAGCACATGGAGAACCATATCAGCACCCCTAACTTCCTGGGTCAGACCCTCCCCACACCGGCACCAACGGGACGCTACTCGCCAACGCCGAAGAGCATGCTTGGAGAAGACGACGTCACACGGTGAGGATGCTGACCTCCTGGTCAAAACGGGATCATTTAATCCTGGATCTTCTCAGCTTGGAGGTTTTCCTCAGCAGCAGCAGACTCATGTAGATGTCATGGAATAGATGCTGATCGTCTCTAAAGTAGAATAAAATAGAATTTATTGTCATCATCCTGCAGGACTTTGATAAACAAGGTCATTAAAAATACCAAAAACACAAGAACACACGACTTACAGACATGCCTGCAGAGCAAACCATCAATAAGCTGCTGGAGAAAGTTTGATTGTTATTTGGTCATTATTGACGTTCAGTATTTGCTAATAAATAAACCTTTATTCTAATAAAACATAAAAGCTTTTATGGCTTTAATTTGACTGATAACAGCAGTGAAGCTGATCTGGAAGCTTAGATCTAAATTTAATCGTATTTCCAGTCGGGATTTAAATGTTCTTCATTTTTACAGCCATGAAGGGAATTTTTCTGTCCTTAAAACATCCAAAATGTTCCAGAAAGGTTTGTCGGTGTCATGATTATCCTGTTCATGGATCACTGCAGGAGGAAGCTGCCAGTGTTTAAGATGTTTAGTTTTATCTGTTATTTCCTGTTTATTAGGGGTGTGCAAAATAATCGTGATGATGATGCATCGTGATTCTAATTTTCGTGATCTACTGCATCGATTCTTGACACCAAGAATCGATTATTAATTTAAAAAAATGCATAAATAAAATTGCATGAATGTCAGCCAAAAACAAGTGTAATACAACTTCCAGTTCAGTAGATGTCGATGCGGATGTGTTGACGCACGCTGCCTTGTGTCACAAGCATTTCCGGCCGCGGGATACTGCGCCGAGTCGTTCAAAAACAAAACATGGAGGAGAAAATATTGCAATGCATCGCAATAATTCAAGTATCGTGATGCATCATGATAGAATCGCATCGTGGCCTGTGAATCGTGATTCGAATCGAATCGTGACTTCTTTGGCAATACCCACCCCTACTGTTTATATAATATAAAATGAAGTATAATATCTTGGCCATGTGTTGACGGACCGTCTGTCTGGTGATGAGGACGTTTACCGTGAGCTTCCACTGTTAGATTCTGTTCTGATGAAGTGAAACTGAACTTGTTTAAGTCACATGGTAAATCTCTCTATGCTGCACATGTGGTGCAGCTTTAAAAAGGAAGTCTACAAAGACTGAAGGTGGTCGATGATGATGCATTAAGACCTGTTAGAAACCCAGATGGACCAGCGCCGCTAAACTGCTCGCTTCAGCACTTTAATGGCTGTTTTTCAGAAAGCATATGTATATAGTAATTGTTTTAACAATTTGTTAACATTAGTCAACAGAAGGGTCATTCTGTTGTTGTTTTAATGAGTTGAACAACAGAATGACCCTTCTGTTGACTAATGTTAATCCTAGTGCAGTAAAATACTCGCCTGGACTATGGAGACATTGGTATGGTTGTCCTTTGAATGGCTAGGACTCGCTTTTTATGTAATTGTTTTATGTAATTTGGACTGAGTCTATAATCAAATCCATCCATCATCCACTCACCGTTTCTATAATCTTTATATTTTGCCTATTAGTTCAGTTCTTTCTGTTTATTTTGCATTAAGCTTTATTAAAAGCAGGAATGTATTTCATGGCTGATAAGCAGCTGCTCTGCCCCCTGGTGGCTGGAAGCTGTAATAGTTTATCTGTTTCCTGAGATGGAAACCATCAGACCATCTGTCAGCGGTAGATGAAGACTTCCTCCCTTTGACCCCCGGCTGGTCGTGGCCGTTTGTTCCCACAGGGAGCCGAGGAAGGTGGTCCTGCACCGGGGAGCAACGGGCCTGGGCTTCAACATCGTGGGTGGGGAGGACGGCGAGGGGATCTTCATCTCCTTCATCCTGGCCGGAGGCCCGGCGGACCTGAGCGGGGAGCTGCGGAAAGGAGACAGGCTGGTGTCGGTGGGTGTTCTCCATCGGGACTCGGGTCGGCAGCCGCTCAGGTTTTCATCGCTTTAATAAACTGGATCTTCCTGCTTCCAGGTGAACGGCGTGGACCTGCGGAACGCAACGCACGAACAGGCCGCCGCCGCCCTGAAGAACGCTGGGCAGACGGTGACCATCGTGGCCCACTACAGGCCAGAGGGTGAGAGGTCCGGTTGTCTGTGTTCTGATCCGGTTAGAACCGCTCGGTGGCTGACCGGCCGTGTGTCTGTGCTCAGAGTACAGCCGCTTCGAGGCCAAGATCCACGACCTGAGGGAGCAGATGATGAACAGCAGCATCAGCTCCGGGTCCGGGTCCCTGCGGACCAGTCAGAAGAGGTCCCTCTACGTCAGGTGAGCCCACGCTGTCGGATCAGCGGAGGAGAGTCACAGCTGAACCCGTTTGACTCACCGCTGCTCTGTCCCTGCGCCTCAGAGCTCTGTTCGACTACGACAAGACCAGGGACTCGGGTCTGCCCAGTCAGGGCCTGAACTTTAAGTTCGGAGACATCCTCCACGTGGTGAACGCCTCCGATGACGAGTGGTGGCAGGCCCGACATCTGACGCCTGAGGGGGAGCTGGAGGAGGTGGGGGTGATTCCCAGCAAGAGACGGTGAGTTAACAGAACGCACGGAGACCCGGATCCCAGGGTTCAGATGGA
>NW_015151911.1:107434-114188 GCF_000732505.1 Cyprinodon variegatus
TCATCGGCAGGCGTAGAGCTGACAGAACTGGTTGCGAGGCAAGGGCTCAAACATGTACGGCTGGAAGCCTTCTACACCAAACCAAGCTTCTGCCGCCCTGCCGTCCTCTTCCACAACATCTTCGTCCCCGCTTTCCTCCTCTAAATAAAAAATGGATGACGGAGGAGACTCATCCACGACCTCCGACGCTAAACTCTCCTCCTGCTTACGAACCTTCCGCCACAACAATCCCGCCCCCTAAACACTAAAAGTCCCGGAGATACGAGAATTTTCGTCAGCCTCTAGTCCCCCCGCAGTAATTATCAACTCATGAATCCCTTTTCAGATGTAAATGCCCCATTAGCGCTGTGGCTGGAGAAACTTCCACCCCCTTCAGTTTTGGTTTCAGCTAAAGTCTTTCACTTTGAAAGTGTTTTACCTGAGAGCAGGAGGGGGGGAAATCTTATTTGTAATAAAATATAACTAGGTCTACGTCATCAGTGTCGCCAACAGCGCAATGATTTCAGCGCAGCGATCAGACGATAACTGATCTGTACAATGAAAATAGCTGCATGAGGTGGAACGCTGTAGAAAGCAACAATATTTATACAATAATGACCATTTATACAATAATGAGCATTATTTATTTGGGGGGTAATATAACTCAGGCAATCTCTCCCCTCTCTCTCCTCTTTCCTCCGCTGGCAATATATTCGCAGATTCGGCTTTTCCGGACTAATAACTCGACTAGACACCACAGCAAGGCAGACAGTGAGCTACAAACGTGGTTTCCTCAAAAAGTCTCCTATCGCGTTGGGAGAATTACATTGGACCCTATGGGGATCTCACTGCTCCAAAAATATGCAGGAGGAGCGAGCTCTGCAAGATGCAAAATAATCAGAGAGAAATATTCAAAAGCGTCACCAAGGAGAGGTGGATTATTATCACATTCATTGGATTCGAAAATAATACTTATAGTTAATACTTCAAAATTTTCTGAGCAATTTCCAAAAGCTTAAATGACAGATATTTTATTATTTAAATAAGTATAAAATGAGCAATGACTACACTATAGATCATTGTAGTGCCTCCAAACTTGAAGGACACACAGATAACCTCATCTGGTTAATATTAGATCTTTTACTTTGAGAAAATGTACTAAACTCTATTTTTTTAGATTTTTCATTGTTATTATAAGTATATAAATGCCAATAGTTACTTATGACTTAGACAGATTTATTTTTCATTTTGTATACACATGTATAAATTTAGTTTAGAACAGCTCTAGACAATTTCATATTTTAAAGTGCAGCCTTGAAGACAGTGATAAATACATAAAAAATAGTTATATAAACATGTGACTGTATATTTACAGTTCTAACATTCTTTTTTTTTCTTACTGTGGGAAGATAGGCCAAACTGTATTTTTGGAGATTTATTCATTGTTATTACTGGTATAAGCATATAATAGCCAATAATTACACTATAGATCATTGTACTTTGGGAAAATGTGCTAAACTCTATTTTTTAGATTTTTTTCATTGTTATTATAAGCAGGCCAGGTGTGCAATCACTGCAACAGGAACTACAACCATGAGCATTGTGTGCACTGCACAAAGTATACCTGTCACAAATGCAGGACTCACCTTGGGTTTGTAAAAACTGCTAAATGGGACAATTGTAGCTTCATATGTAGAGCTTTTCCTTGGGTGAAATAAATGTTACTCCACTACTGAAATCACACTGTTTGTCATTCTCTAAGCTGAAATGTTGAATGACGTGAAAAGGCGAGAACAGACAAAATAAAATTATTCTCTAAGTTGTTCTTTCTTTCACATAGTGAGCTTTGCAATATAAATGAGTCTGTTGGTGAATGGACAATATCAATAGGCTCTGCCTTGCCTTGTTGGAAAGCATGGTTATGACCTGCTCTCAGGAACTAGGACCCGTATGATATCTGGTTGTTCAATAGGTTTGCCTTAATAAAAGATTCAGATATCACTTATTAAGTTATTCCTGCAAAAAGGTCTGATGTTGCAGGGGCAGGTAATGAAAAGTGCTTGGAGCATGCTCTTGTTCTGATGCCAGTTTGTTTCAGCCTTTATCCAGTCTCATGTAGAAGGACTGGTCACATCACAACCCCTTGCATTACAACAAGAGCAGTTAGCAAGGTAGAGTGAATACACAAACTTAAAGAGGGGAGGGGGGCTTGAAGGAAAACTTGAATTCTCCGGGCCATTTAGTGTTAATAACCGACCAATCACATTCACTTTATTCGGTCATGTAAAGTCGGGTTCCGCTCGGGAGACTTTAAACGTAGCAGACGGCTTCATATGGACCTGATAAATCCAGGGCTGTAGGACCTCAGCTCCTCATGCTGAGGTCCAGACAGTCCAGAACCCTCAGCAGATGGACTTCCTCTCAACAACCCTGCTTCTTCTTCTTCTTCTTCTGTGTTTTTCTCCAGAGTGGAGAAGAAGGAGCGAGCGAGGTTAAAGACGGTGAAGTTCAACTCCAAGTCCAGAGACCGGGGGGTGAGTGTGGACCCTCTGGAGGACAGAACCTTCATGGTTTAAGGTTTCAATCTGAAACTGATCAGATGAAGGAATCTTCCAGATGTTTGTTGTTCCCAGCTGCTTTTTTTTAATTTATTTTTTAATCTGCTGCATGATGTGTGAATTTAAAGAGTTTATGCTGCTGCTGCCACCTGATCTCTCCACCTACTAATGACTAATGTTGACAGCTGCTGTCCCGGTAACCGCCGCTGGCCCGGTAACCGCCGCTGGCCCGGTACTGGCCCTGGTAACTACAGCTGGCCCGTTAACCGCATGTCCACCTGAGACCAGCAGCAGCGCCTCCTTTAGGCTGTCTGCTGCTTTAACATGCGTCGCCCGCAGGACATGCATGACCTTTGACCCCCTGAGAGATAAACGCTCATCTTTGATATCTGCTTGCCTCCTTCCTCTCTTGCTCCTCTTCCTCCACACTCTCCTCCTCTGCAGTCAAAGCTGTCGCCCCCTGCTGGCCACTGAATATAAACCAGAAGCATCAGTTTGTTCTGCTGCAGTAGATCAGCTGATGACGGGTTAGAAAAAAAAAAACTGAATTAGAAAGCAAACAAAATAATAATAAACCAATTCTAATTAGGTGTAGAAAATAAACTTCTTTTTAATTAACTTTTTTTAGTTTTCTGAATGTCTGTGTTTCTATCCAGGGGCGGCGCTGCCCTCTAGTGGCCAAAATAACAAAGTTTTTACACGTTTTTGTTTTTGAATGAATCCGGGTTTAACTTGTATTCTAGGTTTATGAATTTGATCAGGATTGTCAGTAAGTACCACACATGTTAACAGTTTGGAGAGTTGGATCCTGGGTTATAATGATTGGCTGCAGGATTCCCACCATGTTCCTCTGCTCCCATAGTAATCATAGGGTAGTTTTGGCTCATAGATGGATTCTGTGCTGCATTATGCTGATTAAAGGAGAATCCTAACATTATCATGATGGTAATTATTTAAATTTACATTAATCAAATCTTAACCATACCATCAGGAACTAAAAAAACAGATCAGACCCCCGACAAGCCTAGAGAAAAAGATCATAAACAGTCAAAATCATGTTCAATAAATAAGATTATTTAAACCATATATAGCATCTACAACACAAACATCTCCTATGTTACGAGGGACGTTCAATAACTGACCCTGACCCACTTCCAGTTGTTTGATCTAGCTGAAATTTTGCATATGATTAAATAATTTAACTTTATTGATCTCGCATTGGAGAAATTCCCCCCTGCATTTTAACCCATCCCCTTGGGGGGCAGTGGGCTGCCATCGTGGGGCGCCCAGGGAGCAGTGTAGGGTTAAGAGTCTTGCTCAGAGACCCAGGGGCTCAAACTAAGAATCCTCTGGATCCCAAGCCCTATGCCCTAACCACTAGGCCGCCACTCCCCCTAATGTGCAATTACTTATATCTCTATAGATTAAGTGGTAAATTTTAGCTTTGAACTTTTTGTGGTTTCTGATTTACAGGTGTTTGAACTTAGCCAAGGGTGAAATAGAGCCTGTTGAGCGTCGAGCAGTAATCTGGTTTCTGTATTTAAAGGAACGCACACCACGGGAGACTTCTGAGGAAGTGAAAGTAACCCATGGTGGTGATGCCCCATCATATTGATTGATTTACTTTAATGTTCTCACAGTGGAGAAATTGGCCAAAATTTTACAAAGTCATATGATGAGGCATCATCTCCATAGGCTATGAATCCTTTTTAAATACACAAACTGATCACTGCTCGACGCTCAACAGGCTCCATTTCACCCTTTATTCAGTTCAAACACCAGAAACCACAAATAGTTCAGAGCTGCAATTTGCATCTTATTCTATAGAGATAGATCTAATTACGCATTGAAAAGTTTCAGAGAGATCAAACAACTGGACGTGAGTCCAGGGGCTTAATTATTGAACGCCCTTAGTAGAGACCACCTTTGAACCATTTCTTAAAGTCAGAGTTTAACCGTCTATAACACTTATTGGTATTATTGCCATCACTAGATGTTTATTGTTAATTTAAAGGTATAAACATTTTAGACATTCAGACCTGTTCTAACTACGCTGCTACTGCGCCTGATTGTGAGGAACCAGCAACATGATTACAGTCAAAGACAGCTGGCTGACAACAATAGGTGGAGGAGGGGGGAGGATTTCTAATCCTGTTAAAAGGAATTTAAGCTGCAGATACCATATCAACCAAACCTTTGAGTTCTTTCGTGTTCTAAAACCAGAACCATGACTTGTTTCATACCTTAAACCAGCATCCAGCCTTACTGGGCCCTTAGAGGCGGGTCCACAGCTTCCCTCCCTCTGCCCCCAGCTTCCCTGTCTGCACGTCTACAGCATGCCCCCCCCCCATTCTGCTGTGCTGCCTTCACTGACACTCAGGACACAAAAAAACGGCCTCAAAACCTCTAACAGCACCGCCGCCACCCCCAGAGCCCGGTCAGACCAGGACATCAGGTTCTAGGATCCAGCTGTTTGACCTTTGACCTAACCTCTAAACTCTCCCTGCTGTTTAACGTCGCCGTCCAATGAAATGAGTCGCATCCTGTCGTTCTGCCCAATCAAACATCAGAGCCCCTCATCTGCCCCTCTTCTTCTTCCTTTATCGCCCTCCTCCTCTTCAGCAGTCCGTCAATGACAAGCGTAAAAAGAACCTCTTTACCCGAAAGTTTCCTTTCTACAAGAGCAAAGAGCCGAGCGAGCAGGAGACCAGCGACGCCGACCGTAAGTACCGCCGCCGCCGTGTCCCGGCAGACGATCGGTCAGCGGCAGGAAGAGAGATCAGCTGGCAGTGGTGTCAGGCGCATCAGTCGTCACGGCAACGTAGCAGTGACGGCTCATATCCAATTAGAAACTGAGACAAAACCAAAACTGCTGCAGAAGGTTCTCTGTTTGGAGCCAAAATGGCCGCCTTGCCGACCAGCTGTGCTCCCTCTGCTCTCTCCGTCTGCCGCTGGATCTCAGTAACGTTGTGTTTCTCTGGTTGTTTTTCTGTTTGTCCCTCTGCTGACTCAGGACAACAACGATGACACGATGAACAAAAGCCACAGTGAGTAAAACACCTGCCAACATCAGGCTGAGGGTCTCCACCAGGAGGAGAACATGTTTCATTATCCCACTGAGGGGAAACCAGGAACACATGATAACATTTAACAATAACTTTATACATTCAGTTTGGAGAAAAGATTCAAAAACAGAAAAACACCTAAAATAAAAAACCTTGATATATATGGTTTTTATGATTTTTAGAAACATTTCCAGGTTGTTTTTCTTGGAACTGGGTTTAAATTTCTCAGCAGACACAAAATTATCCGAATAGTTTGCATCCTGGTGGAAACCTGGTCTGAGACCTTCATCTTCTCCTCATCTCAGACCTTGGTGGAATAAAGAGGAAAACCTCCATCAGTTTGTTCTCCTCTGTTATTTTCTTCTCGATGCTCCACAGTTGGTCTAAGAACCTGTATCTTCTGAGTTTAGTAGTCTGCTTTTATTTTAAACCATGTAATCTGATCATACAGAAACAAAACGGAAGCTTCAGGTGAAATCTACTGAATCATCTGATCCTGTGTTTCAGGACAGTTAAATGTTAAAATTAAGCTAAAAGTTTAAAATATTAATGCTCCAGAATCCTGTCCTCTTGCTCTCTGGGAGCTCAAGGTTCTTGGTCCAGCTGAGAAGGAGCGGCGCAGAGAAGTGATTCTCCTGTCAGGAAGCTGCTGATTGGTTGTTTCCACATGATGACAGTAAAGTGTTTAAATCAAAGGCTGATGACTGAATCAGTTACCAGTTATGTGCTTCGATTTATCACCGTGCCGTTCTGGTCAAGGGAGCCCAAAGCCAAGCATTCTGGAAGACCTGGCGTCTGATTGGCTGTTTCCTGTGCTTGATTTCAGAACATGTGACGTCTAACGCCAGTGATAGTGAAAGTAGCTACCGTAAGTTTTACCGCCGCTCTGCAAATGGTCACTAACAAAATGAAGTATGACAGCTAACCCTCTGATTAGCCGAATGAACTCTGACTGCTGATTATTTAGCAGAGCTAACCCTCTGATTGGCCGAATGAACTCTGACTGCTGATTATTTAGCAGAGCTAACCCTCTGATTGGCCGAATGAACTCTGACTGCTGATTATTTAGCAGAGCTAACCCTCTGATTGGCTAAATTAACTCTGACTGCTGATTATTTAGCAGAGCTAACCCTCTGATTGGCCGAATGAACT
>NW_015151911.1:116257-120090 GCF_000732505.1 Cyprinodon variegatus
CAGCCTTTTCTCCTCAGAGTGTTAGTCACCTTATAGTGGCAGCCTGTATTAAAGAGAACTATGAAAAGAAATGTTTATCACTACAGGGACTTAATGGAGTCTGGCTGCTGATTGGTGTTTATAGCTGGATGAACTCTGCTGATTGGGCAGACAGGCTTCCAAAGTTCCACTATGTTTTAAACCCTGTAGTTCAGGGTTTTTAGGTTTATATTTATGGTCCTAAACTCCGCTGATGATCTTGACGGATAATTATAATCTCTGTAGGAAGTTTGCCTGATCTATGATTAGTTAACTTATTGTCGAGCTTCATCGTTTCCCATCGTTTCATTCCCAGACTATTTCCCCTTCTTTTTTTGCCCTCTCAGAAATGACTCCTCTATAAAAGACCTAAACCTGGAATCATTATTTAAATGCATGATATGAAGAGGTTGATGTTTTTTATAAATTGTCACATTAAGGCTTTAATAACAGAGTTTAAGAGCCTTTCTAGTGTTACTGGAACCTCTCCTGATGGGTTTTAGGCTCAGGTCTGATTCTTGATGTTTGTGATGAAAAATGTAAGGCCTACAGAAAAAACATGGAGCATGAAACCTAACATCTGCTTTTCTGAAGCTTTTTCCTCATTAAAGAAAAAAAAAAATCTGGTTTTAACATCAGGGGCTCTACTTTCATCTCTAATCACTGCTTCTTGTCCAAATGATCTAAACCTGTTAGGTTTTAAGAATTTAAAGAGACTTTTTTTTTTGAATATATATTTTAAATTAAGCTTTTTCTCTAATATCTAGTTAGTTTTATGATTTTTGCAGGTTAAACATATCTGAGTTTCTTTTCCTCCTCCTTGGCCTTCATCCCTCAGCATTACTCCTCCTCCTCCAGCTGAATCCTTGTCAACATTTCTCTTTTTACTCTCAGGTGGAGCAGAGGAGTACGTTCTGTCCTATGAGCCGGTTGTTCAGCAGGAAGGTGAGTCTCTGTGAAATGTTAAAAAGGTTCCTCCAGTCTAACCGAGGTCATGAACCCCGAACCAAGAACCCGCTGAAACGCCAGAAAAGGACCAAGAGTTGTTTCCTGACAGAGTAAAATAATTCAGATCTAGATGACAGAAAAGCAGCTTTAAAACAAACTGAGGTCCAAATGGAGAGAAATGGAGCTGAAGGACTTCAGAGCTTCACCGACTCGTATAGATTCCCAGGCTTAAATCATTTCTTCATTAATATTATCTCAGGAGGCTAAAAGCTGTTAAAATCACCTTCAAAAGAGAAATTTCACAATGGAAAAAACATTTTTTTATATGTTGTAGTGAGAAAAAAACTATTAAACTATTTACTTTAGTTAAATAATTGGAGTCGGCGCTTCTTTTTATCTTTGTAAAGAGAGAACAGTTCATCATACGGCCGTTATTGCATGGTAATCAGCCCTGTTCTGCCTGGGCAGCGTTCATTCCCCCTTTAATTAGAACAATGGAAAGTAGTCGGAGTTATAACAGTAACATGTAATGAATAAACCTTGAAAGAATCTGGTTTGTTATGGGAAGAAGCTATGGCTGGTCTACAAACGGCCTTACAGATAAAACAGGATGAGTGAACATTTTTATAGTGAGTAAATAGGATCGATCAATATACGAAATGAGAGACAGTAAATAGTCTGACCACCGTTTAATAGAAGGGTGTGATTTTTTTTTAAAGTAATCAGATATACATATAGAAATAAATTTGGATTTTATTAATACAATTAAATTTGAAAGTACAAATTTATTATGAATTTTTAAAGTAAAAAAATAAGAGGAAATGGAGATATATCTTGATAGATATGAAAAAAACTAATGTGATGTTTGATCAAACACAAAACTTTATTCTTACATTTTAATGATTAGATTGGATGGATAAATGATTATAATCACAGTGTTATAATGAAAGAGGAATTTCAGCTTTCAGACTAAGGAATTTGGCCTCATGACTCATAAATTAGGTTGAAGTTTGAGAGAATTAATGAATAGAGTATAAAGATTGTTATGCTGCCACCTGCTGGACAATTCAGCTATGACCTTTCATTAGAGTAAATAAAACCTCATGATATGAAGCTTATTTCTTCATATTAAAAATAATATTTTTCCAGTTAAAACCAGAACATTTCTGATCGGATCTGGATCAATTTTTTCCCTCCCCTCTGGCAGTGAACTACACTCGACCCGTCATCATCCTGGGACCCATGAAGGACCGGATCAACGACGACCTGATCTCAGAATTCCCCGATAAATTCGGCTCCTGTGTCCCACGTAGGTCCCACCGACTTTCCCCTGGTTCTGTCTTTCCAGAGGATACCTGACCCGTTCTGATCTCTGTTCCTCGTCCCGCTCTCAGATACGACCCGGCCCAAACGAGACTACGAGGTGGACGGCAGGGATTACCACTTCGTGGTCTCCAGAGAGCAGATGGAAAAGGACATCCAGGATCACAAGTTCATCGAGGCGGGCCAGTACAACAACCACCTGTACGGAACCAGCGTCCAGTCGGTCCGAGAGGTGGCAGAGAAGGTACGGAACCAGAGGGAAGAACATGCTTCAGGTTTTCCTGGTTGTTTCAGAAACATCCCTACATGGACGAGCAGACTGTCTGAATCTCAGCTGTAGAGGCATCAGAACATCATGTTTGGGTTCTTGGTTCTGTTCAGGGTAAACACTGCATCCTAGACGTGTCGGGCAACGCCATCAAGAGGCTCCAGCTGGCTCTGCTTCACCCCATCGCCATCTTCATCAAACCCAAATCTGTGGAGAACATCATGTGAGTGTTCCGGTCCGGTGTTACTGATCTGGTTCTGGTGTTTCGTTTTTGGTTGAAACCTTCCTGCTTCTCCTGCAGGGAGATGAACAAACGTCTGACGGAGGAGCAGGGCCGGAAAACCTTAGACAGAGCCGCCAAGCTGGAGCAGGAGTTCACTGAGCATTTCACAGGTGAGGCGGGTCCTGGAGTCTATCAGGGTTCTGTGTGGTTCTGCTGGGCCCGCTGGTCCCTCTACCTGCTGGATCGAGTTCTGACCCGATGTGTCGCTCTGTTCCTGCAGCCATCGTTCAAGGCGACACGCTGGAGGAGATCTACGAGCAGGTGAAGCAGATCATCGAGGAGCAGTCTGGTCCCTTCATCTGGGTTCTGTCCAAGGAGAAGTTATGAGACCCGGCGCCGGCTTCATCTCTCCTCCTCTTCATCACTTTGTTTTATTTTGGAAAGAAGCATGGACCGGCGGACGGCAGCCTCACCTCTACTTCCATCCATCTCCCCAAGGCTTCATGTTCCTTTCCTTGGAAGCACACAGGAAGTGACATCACACGGTACAGCTCCTTAATGTTTAAGGACGGAGGATTTCAGAGGAGAAGAACAAGAGTTCAAAAATGTACAACACAAATTCTTTGGTTCTTTTTCTTTTGGCTGTTGTGTTTTTTTTTTTTTTTTTCCAGCCAGAACCTCTGGCAACGTTTGTTTGGATCGGAGGAAGCAGAGACACAAAAAGCAGAACTTTGCACGTTTGAGCTTTAACAGCATGTCGGTTTAGACCCGTTTGTTTCCCATCAGCCCCTTCACCTCAGCGTCTGACATCACAACTCCTTTCACTATTTTTTTTTTATTAAATCTTTTTAGTTTTTAACATTTTCCGCTCCTCACTGCTGCAGGATGTTCGTCAGGAGGCTGCAGGCCCATCACTCTGCTGCTAGAGGGCGCCAGAGACCTAAATACTAAAATGTAAAGTTTTAACAGTTAAAAGCTCAAATCAAAACATGTTAAATATAATTAATAGACTGAAACCAGAAACTTTTGGTGTTGAATTAGTCGATGCGTGAA
>NW_015151911.1:120299-122140 GCF_000732505.1 Cyprinodon variegatus
TCATCATAGCAATCAAAGCAAAGCTATATATATTTATTTTATCAATAGAAAGATTTTATATAGCCATGAACCAGTAATTCATTAAAATGACCATTTTAGTAACAAAAAAATTTCTTTAACTTTTTTTTTTTGTCAGGATCATGAATATTATATTTTATCATTTCAAAAATATTAAGAATTATATATTTACTTAATAGTCTAAAATTGTGCCAAAACCTGTGAAAATTTATTTCACCACAAGAAGCATAAATTAGCACAATTTTTATGAATGAGCGTTCACAATTTACTCGGTTACAGAGAAAAAGAAACAAATGTTCATATTAGAAAATTATATCAAAGAGAAATTAAGTTTCTATATAATGTATAAAATGTTTAAAACTAGAGATAAATATTTACTTGTTAAAACTGGAGGGGAAAAAATGCAGTAAAACTAAGAAAAAGAAAAATCTTATTAAAACTTCTTCCTCTGAAGAATATTTACAAATAAAATTAAAAACTCAGGAAGGAAAATAACGTTTTTGCCTTAGGATGGAAAACATCTATCATAAACATAAAAACTAGTTATTTTTAAAAGCTTAATTGCACAACATCCATGATTTAAATGTTTTTAAATCAGTAGCAAATAACTAGATCTGGAGAGATATAAAGTTTACATTAAATGTAATAATAGACACCTTTTGAACCAGTTTACCTCATTCTAACATGAAATCTAAAAAGGCATTAAAACAGTTTTAAATGTAGTGTTACTCTTTGTTTCCGTGGCAACATCATTCTGTAGGCTCAGTGGCGCCCTCTGGCATTGAAGTGAGCCCACCAGTTGCTATGGCGACGTCTATCAGCAGAGTCAGTGTCTTACCACGTGTTGTTGTGGCTGCACCTGGAGCTGCAGCGCCCCCTGCAGGCGCTCACAATGAGATTTGGACAGATATTTAACCTTTGGGTAAACTGCCTATTTTGTTATAATGAAAGTCTATATTGAACTTTACTTCAGCACTACGACTACGGGGATTATTTTCTTTGCTTTGTTAATCAGATATGAATAGAGACGTATAAAGAGATTTGAATATGAATATATATTTTTCTTTTTCTTTGATCACCTCCTCCTTTGTCTTTTAATTTTCTTTTTTAAGCATAATAAAAAAATTAACAAGAAAACCCAAAGTGCGGCTCGACTTGTTTCTCTGCAAAATGCTGTGAAGCTTTCCTATAACTTTTACCTAAACTTTGACGATTCTCCTGAGAGCATCCAGGTTCTTCTAGCGTCCCTTCTACTGGGGCTGACTGAGGTTCAGGGAAACAGAAGCAGACGTGAGGAACGTACAGGCGCTGATCCAGGACTAATATCTGATAGAAAAGTAGGTTAGTCGCATCAGTTCCCAATGCAGTGGCTTCAGGTCAGAAAAAAACTCAGAGACAGTATTTAGGGTTTTATGATACAAGATATGACTGTTGACATCTGTATCCCTAATTGACCCTGGTATCCAGTAGTCTAGTTGTAAAAAGAAAAGGGGTGGAATTTATTTATTTTATACATAGCCTAATTAATATATTCTATAAAGCTAAAACACTATGCATGGTAATGTTACATGTCAGGTACGCCGGTCACTGACCTTGACCAAGGCACCTTACAGTAGAACTGTAGTCAGTCCTGGACTGGCATGGCTATCACTGCCCCTACTGAGTTAGCATAGCTGTTGCTGCCCCTACATAGTTGGCATAGCTGTCGCTGCCCCTACACAATTAGCATGGCTATGGCTGCCCCTACACAGTTAGCATTGGTATCGCTGTCCCTACACAGTTAGCATGGCTATCGTTGGCCCTACACAGTTAGCATGGCTATC
>NW_015151911.1:125113-126824 GCF_000732505.1 Cyprinodon variegatus
CTGCTGGTACTTAACCCAGGTGATCAGCTCTTGTAGAGATGGCTGCAAAACAATGACAGTAAAAGCTTAGCCAATAGCTGTAGGACCGGTGGATCATCTATAGGAGATCATAAAGTGCCGCCAGGCTGCTACCAGCACCAGGTAATACGGAACTACTTTCAAGAGCAGGGAAAATTAAAACTAGGTTAAGATACAAGCAATGATGCAGAATTGAACAGGAGAAGGAAATAGTAGCAGAGAGGGAAATAAGGGTTTGTCCTCTGAATGCCCCTTTCCCACTGGCCGAAAAACCCATTTAAACCTGGAACCATTTAATGGCAGTGGGAACAGCTCACTGATGGCTGTCTACCTGGGTCAAACAACTCTGCAGGTGACCTGTGTTAAAATCGTTTCGGCTCTGATTGGCATGCTTCGGGAACACCAGAAAGGAGTCGACCTGGTAAATTATGTGATACCATTGAACTCAACGTACTGATGTCAACAATTGCACCCGTCACTTATGATCTAATGAGCCGAAATAACTGTTTACGAACACTGAACAGCTCTGGTTAGAGGGATTCAGTGATTATGCTTTGACTCCGGTCCATGTTGCTCTCCATTGTTTACTTCCCTGATTTCCCTCCCACTGTCAACATCATCAACGCTAACCCAGCATAATGCCATCATCAGACTAGGAATGGTGGCAGACAGTGGCCATGCAGCTGCCAGCAAGGGATCAGACTCGGCTTTTCGGTTGAAATGCGAAAAGAGCCAAAACCCGATTGTTAAAGGGTATACCCAAATTTGAAAAACCCAGATATTCAGTGGGAAAGCGGCTTATAATACCTCATTCCCATTGGCCAAAAAACCCATTTAAACCCGGGAACAATCAGCTTTTATTGGCAGTGGGAACAGCTCACTGATGTGTGTCTACCTGGGTCAAACAACTTGGCAAGCGACCCGCATTGAAATTGCCTTAGGTTACTTCTGATCTAACATGCCAAAACTACCGTTTATGTTTGATAAGCATGGAGCAGCTCTGGAGAGAGGGATTCAGACAGATAATAAATTGAAACAAAGAATACTGACTACTTCCTTACATCTTGCTCTAAATTGTTTACGTTCCTGCTTTCTGTCACACAACAGTGCAACAAAAGAAAAGGCAGAACGAGGCTGCCAGCGAGGGAATAGAGCAGATTTTATTGCAAATGGGAAGGGAGCTAAAAGCTGGTTGTTAGCGGGTCGACCTATGTTTGAAACACACACTAACCCTCTATTTTCAATGGGAAAGAGGCTATCTATGACAGTGACATTTTAGTTCTGGTGTGAATTGTCAAGAATTAGATAATTCAATACGCATCAAAACACATGTCAAAATATGATTTATCAAAATAGATCTTGATTTGCTAACAAATTATATCGAAGGCAGTTTTTTTTATTATACTTCTGGAAAACCTTATCTTTACATTAATACACTTTCCACACAAAGACTCCTCTATGAAATACATTTCATTTATGAGAACAGTGCAAATGTAGAAAAAAATAGTTTTCTGAAGCCAAAATGTGTATGTAAATGAGTGAGTAGAAATGTTTCTGGTTTGAACAGCTGAAAATATGACTGTTTTAAAGTGCCTTACATTATTAACATTGTTTCCACTATTGCAAAGCAGCCACTATAAGCATAGGTGTAAAACATTTGTTGAGTTTAAGAAAAGCCTATGAACATAAAACA
>NW_015151911.1:127829-132287 GCF_000732505.1 Cyprinodon variegatus
AAGGAGGGCAGCAAAGAAGCCACTTCTCTCCAGGAAAACCATCAGGGACAGACTGATATTCTGCTAAAGGTCCAGGGAGGGGACTGCTGAGGACTGGGGGAAAGTCATTTCCTCTGATCAATCCCCTTTCCCATTGTTTGGGACATCTGGAAAACAGCTTGTTGGGAGAAGACGAGGTGAGCGCTACCACCAGTCTGGTCTCATGCCGACTGTAAAGCCTCCTGAAACCATTCATGTGTGGGGTTGCTTTTCAGCCAAGGGAGTCGGCTCTCTCACAGTCTGACCTAAAAACACAGCCATGAATAAAGAATGGAACCAGAATGTCCTCAGAGAGCAACTTCTCCCAACCGTCCAAGAGCAGTTTGGTGATGAACAATGCCTTTTCCAGCATGATGGAGCACCTTGCCATAAAGCAAAGGTGATATCCAACTGGCTCGGGGAACAAAACATAGACATTTTGGGTCCATGGCCTGGAAACTCCCCCATTGAAAACTTGTGGTCAATCATCAAGAGACGGGTGGATAAACAAAAACCTAGGATTTCTGACAAAATGCAAGCATTGTTTGTGCAGAATGGACTGCTATCAGTCAGGATTTGGTCCAGAAGTTGATTGAGAGCATGTATATAGAATAATAATGTCATTTCATTTTTGGTTAATTCCTCCATTTTACAAGTTTTTTCAGTTTTAAACTTTTAAATTCACCTTATTTTATGCCCTACTTACTTTCTTTTCTGTAATAATTTAATAGTTTTATGTTTTTAGCCATGAGTTATTAATTTCCTGTAAAATTTTAGAGTTTTGTTTTTTTAAAAGCACCATTGAAATTAAAACTTATTATTATTACTAGTATAGTGTAAGTTTAATATATAATACAGTGTAAATATGTTTAGTATCAGGTTTAAACACTGCCTTTTTGACTTCTTATTTTAACCCATTTCCCTCTGGAGCAGAAAGTTTCTTTGAACTCTCCTCTCCTCTCATCCATCCATCCTTTTAAACTATTTTTTTTCTTGTTGCTTTTTTGAAATCTGTAAATCTTCTTACCTTACCTTCTTTTTGGCCTTTAACTTCAACTTGGTTTATCTTATCTTTAACATTTTTGTATTGCAACATTAAAAGAACCTGATTTTCTTAGCAATTGATCAAAAATTTCTCTGTGGGCAGTTGACAATTCCCTGGAACCTTGCCTTTGTTCTACTGCCCTAGAAATGCAAAATCTGTCCCATTATCTACAGGTAACTTAACTCTGCCCGATATGCAATTTAACTCTGCCCGATACACATCAATCCTCTGGTGCCGACCTGGATAACTGGGGCGGATCCAACTCTAGATTACCGACGTCTCAGTAAAATTAAATGCCTTCTGGTGGCACCTACAACCTTCCTCTCACTCCTAGAGAGAGCCTCACATTCCTATGCGAGGGTCTTTTGGTTCACAGGTGGAAAAAAACCTGAATTGCCTTTCTGCTCCCCAAAAAGAAAAGTTATATTTTATTTTGTATGTATATTCTTTAGTATTATACTAATGGTAATGCTTTTAAGTGATTAATCTTTAATTTAGTTAGATTTTTATTTTAGTTTTTGTTAGATTACATTTATTTATTTGATTATTTTAATGGAGAAAAAGAAGACTTTTTCTTTGAGCTAATTTTCCAGTATTTGATTTCTAATAATCTTTAAATCTGTTAACAACCTATTGTTTTGTAATTTAGCTTTGGAAATTTAATTTAAACTGTGCCGACAAAAGATTCACTCACCGTCTCAAAAAGATGGTTCGTTTTGATCCTCCTGCTGACCTCCAGGGACCTCGATGCCAGAAGTCCTCAGTCCCTTAACCTTCTAACGGGGTATTGAGGCTGGAAGACTGCTTCCTCCAGGTGGTACCTGACACTTCTGACAATCGCTGTGCTCAGAAAAAATCAGTCAAAGAGAATCCTGCTTTAACAACGACAACTTGTCGTGGGAAAAAAAGTATTCAACTATTCATCCCAGTTAAATAAACGGAGATGGATGGATTTCACTCAGTCGGCACATTTATTCATATCTTTGCAAAGAGAGAACAGTTCATCATACAGCCCTTATGGCACAGCATTCTGCTCCGTTCTGGAATGGGCATCGTTCGTTCCCCCTTACTTACAACAATGGAAAGTAGTCAGAGTCAAAACTAATTAGGAAACACTTTGGTTAAACAGTAAAATGTAATGAATAAACCTTGAGACAGAATCTGGTTTGTTATGGGAAGAAGCTATGTCTGCTCTACAAACACAACCCTGCAGAGAGTTGTGTGGCTTTCACGGAGAAACAGACTGAGTGAAAACTTTTATAGTGAGTAAATAGGATAGATTAATATATAATAGAAGAGAGATAAAAATTTTCCGACAACACCATTTATTCACAGCTCTCCTTTCAAAGCATTATGGGATTTGCTTTTACAGCTAACCCACAGCGGCAACTTATACCAAAGATGGCGCAGGAACCATGCAGTGGAGGAGAAGGTACTTGACCAACGGGGAGCAAAAAGTAGTGATCATCTGTCCAAACCATCAGTTAACAGAGTTTGCTATAAAGTCCACTATATAGTCCCTGCTCTATATAGTGATTGAGGGATTTAGAGGTTAGGGTGGACGTTAAGGCCCTAAGTGAGCTTGAATTAGCAATGAAAACAACAACTTTTTAACAGAGAGTGCACAAGGAAAAGTGGGCTTGTGCATGCCCTCGAACGCATTTAATAGGCGTTCCCTCTCGGGAGCCGGTACAGGGTTGTGCAAGTGCATTTTGTGAAGAGGAGAGGGGTGGTCTTTTAAAATATTTTGAAAAACTGCAAACAACCTTACCGTGGTGGAGGGGTTTCAGTGCCTTGATAATCCCAGAAGCTATGTTTTCAAGGGGCTTAAATGCCCCTGCTTGCATCTTGAGAGAAGAGAAGAGCTGATGGTTGAACCCGTGTAGTTTTCGTCCTGGCTGTGGAACAGTAGACAAGATCTAAACCCTCTGCAGGGTGCTCGAGGGTTCTTGTGAGTTAGCCCAACCAGTCCAACTCTGTCTTTTGGTCCTGGAAAAGGAATTCTACTGGATCCCTCATTTTGCCTTTTTGGGGGAAGCTTCAGGAGTACAAAGTCAGAGCCCTTCACTAGGGGCCATCCAGTCTCTGTACAAGCAGAGCAGAAGTCTGGTTCACATTGCTGACCTGAAGTGCATGTTGGACTCTGACAGAGCTGCCCTTGGTCATCAGTGCAGTTCATAACATTTGTGGACAGGATTTCTAGTCACAGGCAGTGAGTCGAGCGGGTCTTGTTTGGGTACCAGTGGCGTCCATTCCTTTTGAGGCTGACGTGGTTCTACCGTCTCCCTCCTGCCAAGACCTTCAGCATGCACTGGGGCTTTTCACAGTAGAGTGTAAAGTGGCCACAATGACAATCAGCTCCTCCAACATGAGGCCATGGTTCTTGACTGTAAAAAGGTGACTTGTACCATTCAGGTTTGAGAAGAGTTCCTGCCTTAACTTGCGGAGTTTAAGTGTCTTGGGGCCCTGCTTATGAGTAATGGGAGAATCGAGTTGGATATTCGATAGACAGATTGGTGTGGCTGCTGCTCCCATCTGCTGTGGTGAAGAGAGAGCTAAGCAGAAAGGCAAAGTTCTCAATTTGCCAGTCCATCTACTTTCCTACCCTTACCCATTGTCATGAAATCTGGATCCTTACCTAAAGAATAAGATCCTGGATACAAACTGCTGAAATGAGATTTCTCTGCAGGGTGACTAGGCACTCCCTTGAGTCTGCTGGGCACTCCCTTGAATCTCCTGGGCTGGCTAAGACATCTTTTTTGGATGCCCCTTGGATGCCTCCCTAGGAAGGTGTCCCAGGTATGTCCTACAGGGAGAAGTCCCAGGAGAAGACCCAGGATAAGCTGGAGGGACTATATCTCTCTGCTGAACTGGGAGCACCCTGGGCTTCCCCCGGCAGAGCTGGAGGTTGTGTTTGCGGAAAGGGAAGTCTGGGTGTCTCTGCTGTGACTGCAGCCCCCGTGACCCAGTCTCGGATGAAGAGGGAGACAATGAGTATGAGGTACTCATCATTAACAATAATAAAAATCTATCTTTGTATTTTCATGTTTTTAGCTCATAAAGAAGTTTAATTTTATCTTGGAGACAATTATTAACATTGTTTCCACTATTGCAAAGCAGCCACTATAAGCATAGGTGTAAAACATTTGTTGAGTTTAAGAAAAGCCTATGAACATAAAACAGAGGAACAAACAAGTGTGAACATGGAACTCTTGGTACATAGGTTCTCATCCATTTATTTTTTTATTTGGATTCTTGTGTAAAAATACAATCTGGTCTATGTTTTCAGCTTTTAGAAAACGTCTTTGAGCAGAGACGTCTCTTGCAGTGAGAAAACTCCTGCAGAGACACTCTAGTACCATAGATGCAGAGGAAACCCTTTGCTTCTTTACAGA
>NW_015151911.1:132917-133899 GCF_000732505.1 Cyprinodon variegatus
AACGCGAGGATCTGCCCACACATGCGTATCCAAAAGTTACAAGTCTGTGAACTGTCCGTTTGCCTCCTCGGGGTTGGAGGTAACTGGCAGCATTCCCTCCAAGGCAGGTCCGATGCGCAGACATCTACTCTGCGTGTATGGGAGAATTATCCTGCCATAATGCAAGAGCACATAATTTCAATTTGAGAAAAGAATCTCATCTTCTTGCACTCAAAACTTATAATGCTCACACTCAAAAAATGCGCTCTCTCTCAAATATTTTCTGTTCTCTCTCAAATCTTTGCTTCTTCTCTCAGATTTAATGCTTCTTGCACAGATATTTTCTCCTCTCGCTTGCCTCCTTCTCTTCGCGCACAAACAGCGCTCTGCTCGGGTCTCAGATAAGCTCGCAAACCAGTAGGCTCTGCTTGCGGATTTTTTTTGCTCTCTCGGATTGCAGTTGGATCGTCGCCTAGCAACCTTTCCAGCCAATAGAACGACAGCCTCGGAAAGGGTGCGCTTGTTTAACCCTACTAAGTGTGCCTGTGCTACTACGCCACTTATAAGAGCGTCAGCTGAAACTGCTATTTACAGCAGTTTTGTGGCTCGATTGAGCAAAGTTCAGTACTTATGGATAACCGAAAAAATTCTGAATTAAGTAATTTTAAACAATTAGTGGTTTGTTATGTACAAAAGCAAAGAACCGACATATTAAATTATTTTCTTGTTAGTATAATGGCAAATCTTTAGGTTTTAACCAGTCAGTGAGTTATGGATGCTTTAAAATGTTGGATGAGTGGACAATTGGTCTGAAAGAGGAGTCCAATCGCAGCTCAAGTAGGACATTACAAGGAAAGGAGACTTATGTCTTCTGAAAGCCACCGCTGTTTTCACCTCAATGGAGCTTTTCATTGGACTAACTATGCGGTTTGTTGGCTATATCAGCAGGTTAATAAATAATAAGTACTGTATTATGATATTAAGAGTGGTATTAATTAATTAA
>NW_015151911.1:134687-138003 GCF_000732505.1 Cyprinodon variegatus
GCACAGATATTTTCTCCTCTCGCTTGCCTCCTTCTCTTCGCGCACAAACCGCGCTCTGCTCGAGTCTCAGATACGCTCGCAAACCCGTAGGCTCTGCTTGCGGATTTTTTCTGCTCTCTCTCAGATTGCAGCTGGATCGTTGCCTAGCAACCTTTCCAGCCAATAGAAGGACAGCCTGGGAAAGGGTGCGCTTGTTTAACCCTACTGAGTGTGCCTGTGCCACTTATACGAGCGTCAGCTGAAACTGCTATTTACAGTAGCTTTGTGGCTCGATTCAGCAAAGTTCAGTCTTTATGGATAACCCAAAAAATTCTGAATTAAGTAATTTTAAACAATTAGTGGTTTGTTATGTACAAAAGCAAAGAACCGACATGTTAAATTATTTTCTTGAAAAACTTTGTTAGTATAATGGCAAATCTTTACGTTTTAACCAGTCAGTGAGTTATGGATGTTTTAAAATGTTGGATGAGTGGACAATTGGTCTGAAAGAGGAGTCCAATCGCAGCTGAAGTAGGACATTACAGGGAAAGGAGACTTATGTCTTCTGAAAGCCACCGCTGTTTTCACCTCAAAGGAGCTTTTCATCGGTTTGTTGGCTATATCAGCAGGTTAATAAATAATAAGTACTGTATTATGATATTAAAATTGGTATTTATTTATTTATTAAAATTTTATTATCTTGTTTAATCAGACCTCAAATTTTATATTTAGTTAAGAGTGAGATGGTTAATTTTGGGAGGCGTGGATGACTTGACCCTGGAAGAGAAATCTTTTTCTCCTGACTTCTATAAGAAAATCAAAGTCAGGATTTTCTCTGCCTGACAGCCCTGTGGCTGCAAGGCTATCAGTCAGAGGTGGCAGTCTGCAGCACTGCGGCCTCCAGGCCACCGTCCTGTCTCCATTTCTCTTCACCCTCTACACCTTCACCCTGTGGGCTGTGTGTCTGAGGGGAATGAGCTGGAGTACCGCTCAGTCATCATGGACACCTGAGTTTAAACCCCAGTTAGACCAAGGCGATGGTGATCGACTTCAGGAGACGAACATTCAGGGGCAGGACATAGAAACTGTGGAGAGTTTCAAATACCTGGGTGTTCACGCCAATAAGAAAGCTGACTGGACACATAACACCATAATAATAACTGGAAATAACTATCCAACATTTTAACTTTTTGTAAAAAAATTATTTTTTTCCATACATTTTGAAATCAATACTTGTTTCTACTTCTCCAAAGTTATACTTCAGTATAATGTTACTTTCTATAATTCTTACAGACTCTGCAAATTCTGGAGAGGTTGCTGAGCAAAATGCAACCTGTGTAACGATCTTCTTTCTGATGTTTTTCTCTAAGTTTTCAGTTTCAAGTTCATCCAGGTTTTTCCTTGTTTTCTAGCTTTATTGGTGTGTTTGGATTCATTTCAGTTGCTTAGGTTTTTCTGTCTGTCCTCTGCTGCCCCCTAGTGTTCTTTTCCCTTGGCTTCCTCGTCAGCTCTACTCACACCTGCTCCTTATCAGCTCGTTAGTCCTACCTTTGTTCAGTCAGCCATATATACACTCCCTCTGCTGTCCCTCTTTGCTGGTTCCTCATCGTATTTCATCCTCCCCTGGCTCCTCATGACTTTTTCCCCTGATGTTTCCATGGTCCTGGTTAGTGTTCAATTTTTATCTTGGTTTTTTGGATTCCTGTTTTTGCTGCCTGATTTTTCATTAAACCTTCCAAGATCTCACCCCTGCCTCTCAGCTTCTGATTTTGGGTCCAAACAAAAACCTTAAAACCAACATGTGCTTAGCCACCCTGACACAAATATGGATTATCTTCATTTCATGTGCACTCATGAACTAATTTTAGTTGAAGCAGTGGCAGAGCATGTTGCTATTCCAGTGTCGATTCTAAGTGGCATAAGGCAACTGTGCAGTTTACTTAGACTTCAAGAGGAGACGGTAGAACCTCTATGTTGTGAAGTGGAGGCAGTGCATGGTGCCAAAGGACCACCTAACAGCTGCAGGAAAAGCTGCAAGACCTGATGGAGATGCAGTTGCCAATCCCGTGTATCACATAATTACTAGCAGTAGGGATGCACGATATCGGGATTTTGGCCGATATGCAGATATTATAAAAGTCATGTAGCCGATAACCGATATCGATACCGATGTTAAAGCTGGACAAAAATAAGTAGTCATTGAAAATAGCAGTTTTGTTATCCATTTCNTGGCACTGCTTAGGTGTTATGAGAGCCCAGGTTGCTCTGATAGTGGCCTTCAACTCTTCTGCGTTTTTGGGTCTGGCATTCTGCATCTTCCTTTTCACAATACCCCACAGATTTTCTATGGGGCTAAGGTCAGGGGAATTAGCTGGCCAATTTAGAACAGAAATACCATGGTCCATAAACCAGGCACGGGTAGATTTAGCGCTGTGTGCAGGCGCCAAGTCCTGCTGGAACCTGAAATCTCCAAACCCTACCTGGCAAACCCAGGTAGGTTTTGCCAGTCTTGCCTTGTGTCCCTAGCGCTCGTTGTGGGGCTCACAGTGGTCTCATCCTGAGCTTCATTTGCAATAAAATTAACAAAGTTGGTCAGGTCACTGTATAATTATTGGATGCTTCTTCTCATTAATCATAAAATGTACAAGTCTGTATTAGACTGCATCAAAAAATGTTACAACACTAATTAGAAGTATGAATCCCCCTACTCTGATGCCTGAAATGACATAAAACAATGTATATGACAGCAAAAATCCATCAACCCACATGCATGCTCTCTACCAACAGGAAGATAATAACAGGTTAGCGTGCTAGTTAGAGGTTAGCAAGCTAACCTTACTGTTTGCTGCTGGACCATTTATTGATGACCTCAACATAGCAACCAAATCAATGGCAGCTTTGCCCAATTAGCCCATGGCTACAAGCCTTATGTACTTGGACATCGGCCACCTGATTGGTTGCAATGTTTAATTGTATGGTCCCTGTCAAATAAACGAATAAATAAATAAATAAAAATTCCTCCTCAGAAATATAAAAAAGGTCAGATCAAAGAAAGATAAAAAAAATTATTCATAAAGAAAAGTAAACCACCCAATAAACCAATAGTTTAGCTCTTTACTATCTGCCATGTGTTCCAACTGGGACCTTTCATGTATTTGGTTGACAGTGGAAAAGCACACAAACAAAGATTAAACAAATAAACCGTGAAAAGAACTATAAACATTGAAATACATCAGTTAGCATCAGTTTGCATGATCACTGAAGCGCTTCAGTAGCTAACGCTAGCATGTAGCAATCCAGATTTTTCTCTCACTATGGCTCTGTTTGAAAACCTAGG
>NW_015151911.1:138560-140300 GCF_000732505.1 Cyprinodon variegatus
ATAATCTAGTGAGGAGCATCACTGTTGGCTGCAGGCTTGTAATGGGAAGACTTCGGCCTTTAGGTCAGCGGATCCAATGGAGCAGAATAAAAGCATCTATGCATCGAGTGGATGGCACAGCGGCTCTTTCTCCACTAACGCAGTCAGGATGTGTTGTGAGAAGAAGTTATTCAGTCAGAGCACCGCTTTCCCTCGTTCATGTGGACACAAACTCATAAGGTTAGTGATTTAATGTGCAGCGCTTTGGAAACTCTTTTCACTTTTCTTTACTCCAGGGCCGTAATTAAACAATTTCATCGATTTAGGTTGGTTACAATTACCAACATTACTTTTGGATATTAGTTAAAACCAAAAAACTTTTACAAGTTATTGAGTTTAATCATGGAAGTATTGTTATGTGTTTCAATATCCAGCTTACTTGGGGCTAATCGTTAAATCCTGCATTTTTTAAAGAACATTTTATTTCAGATTTGATCTTTTCCTTTATAGGTTCAACAGTCATATTTGGGGGCATTGATGGCTTTTCCAGAAAGGTAATCTACATTTATTATGAAAAACAAAACTCTCATGATCCTAATTTTTCAGTTTCAATGCTATAAAATCATTGAATTGGAATTTATTTGACTTTTTTATAGGTTATGTATCTAGAAGCTGCCGACAACAACAAGTTTTTCTGTCTTCATGTGAGAAAAATGGTTTGCCGTCCAGGTAGCAGATTAAAACTGCAGCTTTAGTTAACAAGTCCCTGTAATTTGGCATTTTAATATCAATATTATTAAATACGTACATATTCTACAATTTACCAGGGTCAGAGGTCATCAAGGTGTGGAGGACCTAGATATTGCACAGTTCATGTTTACTGTGTGAGGAACTGATAGAGGAAGCTTCATCTCTGGTAGGAGTGTCCACAATCAGAGGTAAACATTCACGTTTTCTAAAGAACAGATGCAGTAATCAGATTACTTTATGGATAAAATTAGATGTGCTCTCATCATGGTGAGTTTATGGCTTTTACCCACATGCACAAACATTCTGGGAGACCAGGGAAATGTTTTTATTATTAAGAACAAAGTTTAGGTGATGACCTGATCCAGGCCTGGTCTCTGACAGGAAGGCTGAAGCTGTAGATGACATAGAAAGGAGGTAGTAGGATCTAGTGTGTTTGTAGGGCCGATGACAATGGAGAGCAGTCCTAAGAGCAGTGGGTCCAGATGGGTTGATGACAGACAGATTTATCAAGAGAGCTCCTATCCCTTCCATAGGGTCAAAGGTCAGAACACTATCATAGGTAGGACAGGAACTCAGGCAGCCTTCAGCCTAATGAACACTGTTACGCAACATAAACACGCATTAATGACCAAAACTTTACATACATTTTGTTGCAGCAATGCCTTTAGTGGCATCATGTCAAATTACTAAAGTTGCATTATACTGTTTAGCCTCTGAAAGGATATTGCTACTCGAAAAGTATTTGTATAACAATTATTTCCATCTAATATGGTGGATCATTTCTCTCCTTACAGGATTGAGAGATTGTGGTGAGATGTATGGATGGCTGTAACCTAAACTATGATGAGATCCTGCTCAGTCTGGAAGAGGACGGGCTACTAGACATCTCAGATACATCGAACATCTTCCTGCTGCAGGGAGGGTGGGAACCATCACCCTCTGCCCACAGAGGGGAGCGTGACACCCCAGCAGGTGGACTGCTGCCCAACAGAACTAATGGGGATGTAAGTC
>NW_015151911.1:140832-143995 GCF_000732505.1 Cyprinodon variegatus
AACTAAAATAATTATAGATTTAAACCTTTAAAACTTTACAGGTTATTTTTAAAACATCTTTATATCAGGATGTTTCCTTATTTTAAACATATTTCCAGTCTTTATTAATTCTTACAGTAATTCTTTCTCAGGTTCTGCTGTTGGATCAGTGGAATCACTGACAGGATCTATTGGCTGATTTATGTTTATTTATTTCAGATTAAATCAGAATAAAAACCTTTCAACTCGTTTCTGTTAGTTTATTTTCGTGTCCTTGATCCTCGCGCGCTGATTGGTCCTTTTCTGGCTGTGGTCCTGCCCCCCGCGCTTTGATTGGTCTACTGAGTTCCATGCCCTCCCTCTGCGCCTCCTGATTGGTTCGTGCGGCGCTCGGTGTTTCCACGCTGCGGCTCCAGCAGAGTCACCTTGCTTCAGCCGCTGCTGCACCGGGGAGCGACCAGGGAACCGTCCGGCCCAGAGGCACACAATCAGGCACTGGGAGCGGGAATCTGAGCGGGACTCTGCGGCCACCGACCGAAGCGGGTCGACATGGCGGACACTAAGCCGAAGACCTCACCGAAGGCCATCAAGTTCCTGTTCGGAGGTCTGGCCGGGTAGGTGCTGCTGCTAGCCGCGGAGCTAACGGCTAATGTCAGGGGTCAGCGGGGAGCAGGAGGCCCGGAGCCGGCTGGGCTGTCAGGGTCAAACGGTGAACGGAACCAGGGGGGCTGCCAGGGTCAGATTAGAGCTAATTCTGGATTATTACCACGATAGAGTCCCAATCTGAGAGGAACCGAGCTAATCCGGAGCTGCTAGCGGCTAATGCTAGCTGTCAGGAGGTGTTGTGGTTCAGTTTGTCCCCAGATTATCTGCCTCTCCTCTGATTGATCACCTGGGACCAGATTCAGAGTCTCTGACTGGATCAGAACTACCTGGATTCAGAACCACCTGGGTCAGAACCACCTGCATCAGAACCACCAGGGTCAGAACCACCTGGGTCAGAACCATCTGGATCAGAACCACCTGGATCAGAACCACCTGGATCAGAACCACCTGGATCAGAACCACCAGGGTCAGAACCAGGGTTCTGTTTCAGACTGATACCTCCTGAGGTCCAGCTCTGGTTCTAACCCTCCATCAGAACCCAGTTTGGACCCCTGGATCAGAACTGGTTTATGAAGCCCAGCAGAAGGTTACTGGACCTGGTGGAACCAGTCCCCGGACCTTTAGAACCCTACAGGCATTCAGAACCTGTGGTTCTGGTTCTGCCCTGGTTCTACGGTTCATCAGCCACCATGGTTCTGTTCAGTGAAGCAACCAGAACCGTTGGACGGGTCAGAGGAGAACCAGTAGGACCTTCTGGCTGCAGGTCCATCTGGGATGTTTCTTTAGAACCCAGTAGAACTTCTCTGTCCTTCTGCTAACAGAACCAGAACCAAGCAAACCTCAGGTTGTGGTTTTGTAGTGGAGGTTCTATTAGAACTCTGCGGTCCGACCCGTCTGAGGACGGGAGGAGCTCCTCTGGAATGAGACAGAAATAACCCGGACCTGAAGGAGGAGCCGGAGGAACCGGAACCTCTGGAATCTGTAGAGGCAGCCTGTGGAGGTCAGTGGGCCCGGTTCTGAAGGTGAAATGGATCAGAACCAGCCTCCCATCGAGCTCAGCGTTTTCTAGAAGATTCCTCTGGAGGCAGAAGTTCTGATGGAGGCCAGGAACCAGCAGAACCTCTTCAGAACCGCTTCCACCCCAGACCACTGGGTTTCTCTGACTGATGATGGCGGTACCGGTTCTATGAACAGTCAGAACCAAACCTTCATCCCTGCAGTCCATCAGAACATCTTCAGGACGGGTCCATCTGGACCTGGACCAGTCCTGGGTCTGTAGGTCCAGATGGGCCCGTTAGAACCTGGTTCTGCTGGGCGGGTCCCGGGTCCTCATGTTCAGAACTGTCCACCGTATGGTACCGGGCCCTCTGTCCTGACCCGAGTCCTTGGAACCAGCTCAGGTCCAATGGTTCTGGTCCCTGCAGAACCTCCTGATTGGGCCAGAAGTTCCCCATCACTGAACCTTTGGACTGGGTTTTGTGTTTCTTTGAAAATGTCTACTGGTTTCCATGGCAACCAGAGGGTTCTGCTCGTCGGTTCTGGTGGAAGCGGGCTGGGTTCACCTCCCAGAGTTCAGCTGGGTCAGAACCAGGTTGATGTGGTTCTGTTCTGGTGAAGATCTGGACTCTGACCTCCCTGCTGAGCTCAGCATCTTATCTTATCAGGGCTGTTACCATAGCAACCATCTGACGGCTGCACACATGGATCTGGATCTGATCCAGGACCTGGACTGGTTCTGGTTCTGCTTCAGAGAGATCCTCATAAATCGCAGACCTCTGAGCTCTACTGGTCTCCTTGGTTCTGGGGTTCTGGAGCAGTCCGGTTCCTGGGCTTTAGGACCCAGGCTGCTGTTTGTGGAGGTTCTGGATGAGGCGGACCCGGTCCATGGTGCGGTTCTGGTTCTGCAGCAGTAACGGGTCGCTCTGTCCTCCTCAGCATGGGAGCCACGGTGTTCGTCCAGCCTCTGGACCTGGTGAAGAACCGCATGCAGCTCAGCGGTCAGGGAACCAAGGCCCGCGAGTACAAGACCAGCTTCCACGCCCTGTTCTCCATCCTGAAGAACGAAGGAGTGGGAGGCATCTACACCGGGTAGGTCCGCTAACACCACCCCCCCAGCTGCTGGCCCGGTTCTGGTTCTGATTCTGCTCCCTCTGCCCAGCCTGTCTGCAGGTCTGCTACGTCAGGCCACCTACACCACCACCCGCCTGGGCATCTACACCATCCTGTTTGAGAAGATGACCAGCGCCGATGGACGCCCTCCCAACTTCCTGCTCAAGGTCCGTCCTAACAGAACCCTTCAGAACCCAGCAGGCCCGGTTCTACAGAGCTATATCGTTCTATAGAGCTAACGTGTTCTACAGCGCTACCGTGTTCTACAGCGCTACCGTGTTCTATGGAGCTTACACGTTCTATAGAGGTAACACGTTCTATGGAGCTAACACGTTCTATGGAGCTAACATGTTCTATGGAGCTAACACGTTCTATAGAGGTAACACGTTCTATGGAGCTAACACGTTCTATGGAGCTAACATGTTCTATAGAGGTAACACGTTCTATGGAGCTAATACGTTCTATAGAG
>NW_015151911.1:149116-150853 GCF_000732505.1 Cyprinodon variegatus
TCTGCTGGCCTGGGAGCACCATCATGGGATCCCCCCAGATCTATGGATCAGATCAGAGTGCTGCAGCTGCTGTAGTCAGCAGACTGCTGTGCTGCCACCTGCTGGTGTAAAGTGGTACCAGAGAAACTGGACCTGATGAGATAAAACAAACCCAGAACTGAACATTCAGTCAGTCTGTTGGCTACGATCACAGCTTCTGGAAGCTTCCATTCTATATAAAGTCTAGTTTTCATGTTCTATCAGGAAGATGTTTGGTTTATTGCTTATTTAATGACTGAAGCACAAAGCAAGCAGCTGCTGTGATCTCACTGATTCATGAAGCAACAGCTGCTCCTCCCACAGCTAGAGGCAGCCGTCCCAGAGGTCAAAGGTCAGAGGTGTTTTATTTTGCAGTCAGAGGACATGGTTCCCAGGCAGTGACCCAGCAGATCCAGCAGGGGGCAGCAGCCCCATGCAGACAGGAAGGCGGTGCTTCTGAGGCTCTCTCTGTGCTCTGCAGGACGTGTTGATGCGGGTGGTGGGCAGGGAGGGCTTCTTCTCGCTGTGGAAGGGCTTCACGCCGTACTACGCCCGCCTGGGGCCGCACACCGTGCTCACCTTCATCTTCCTGGAGCAGATGAACCGCCTCTACAAGACCTACGTCCTGGACCGCTAGGAGGACGGCGGCGGCGCCGGAGCTACCGGACTGGAGGTCCTGATGATGATGATGATGATGATTAGAGACTGGAGGTTCTGGAGGGAGGAGAGCTGGACCTGCATCTACACACTCCCCCCTCCCCCACACACACACACTCTGATGGTAGAGTTCTCTATGGATGGACCCCCCCTCCATCCACCAAGCTGATATCCTCCCCATCCATGGTTGCCATGGTTACCCAGCGATCAATAAATGTTTCTATCCTCAGACTGTGTGGGCGTCTGATCTACCTGGATAGTTAATGAGGAAAAGTTTAATATTTAGGTTTGTTTGTTTAATATTATTATTTTACATGAAGAACTACGGAGATTATGTTCAGATTAAACATTCTTCACCTGCTGCCAGATAATCTGAGCTGAATTCATTGATCTGCTGCCATTCTTGAAATAATCCTCTATTATCATGATCACAGCTCTATGGCAAGCTGTTTGATATGTACTAGTTTAACTGAATATGCTTTCCTGATATTGTCTAAATGATCATTTTAAAACAAATGACGAGTTCCACATCTAGAATAAACATTCTGCATGTCTAGAAATTAATTTCAGATCTCCATGTTCCTATACGGTCAGCATTTGTACTATTTTAACTGAAGAAAAGTTTTTCTGTTAGCATAAATATTCAGTCAAGCTGATGAATGTCGGAATGGCCTCTTAAAATGTTTAAACATTTCTAGCTTTATAAAACTAGTAACTAAGTAACTCATTTAGTTACTTTATGAAATTCTGTTTCTGCAAAAATGTAATTTAGAAAATATATTATTACAGTTCAGTCTAGGAGTGTAATATTGATCAGGAAGGATCTTATTTTATTGATCTACAAATGCAACAACAGAGAAGAGAATGCTGTAATAAATGGTAAATGAGCTTGCCATACCTGCTTTGTGACATGGCTGATATCAGAGAACTGATCCAGGAGCAAAATAAGTCCTGATCAATGGATCCCAGAGACCAGGATCTACCATGGAGACAGGAGGGAATATTAATGAGAGAAAATGTAGAAATTATAAACAGATTATAAACTAAAGTGTTTCTGTCAGA
>NW_015151911.1:152262-152883 GCF_000732505.1 Cyprinodon variegatus
CTGCTGGATCCCTGGATAGATGAGCTCCTCATCAGGATCAGCTCCATGGATTCAATCAGTATTAGTTACAGATATTATTCATCCTCCATCTTGCTCCTCCCTCTGATCGTCTCTCAGGATCTGATTCTCCTCCAGACTGATGCAGGAGTCTGGTTCCATCAGCTGCAGGTTTCTCCATAAATGACCTCATCTGTTGATCCTTAGAAGCTATCGTCCATTTGATCAGGCCGCATCATTCTAGATACTGCAGCTCTACAATTCTAGATGCCATTTGATCAGGCTGCATCGTTCTATATGCTACAGCTCTACAATTCTAGATGCCATTTTATCAGGCTGCATCGTTCTATATGCTGCAGCTCTACAATTTTAGATGCCATTTTATCAGGCTGCATCGTTCTATATGCTGTAGCTCTACAATTCTAGATGCCATTTGATCAGGCTGCATCATTCTAGATTCTGCAGCTCTACAATTCTAGATGCCATTTGATCAGGCTGCATCATTCTAGATTCTGCAGCTCTACAATTCTAGATGCCATTTGATCAGGCTGCATCATTCTATATTCTGCAGCTCTACAATTCTAGATGCCATTTGATCAGGCTGCATCATTCTATATTCTGCAG
>NW_015151911.1:152893-155477 GCF_000732505.1 Cyprinodon variegatus
AATTTCAATAAATGAACTTATTTTCATACATTTCTTTCTGTATATCTGATGCAGCCGGTTAGTAGGAGGAAAGGAATAGATATTTCCAACAATAATCTGAACATGTTGCTGCCTGAGGCCCAGTGTGACCAACCTGCAGTTTATGGTCCATTAAACAGACTGCAGTACCCGGTCTGACCGCTAGGGGAGCTGCTCAGTGGCCTGATTTACAGAGATGTGCTGAACCGGAAGTGTCGTTGTTTCCCGGTGATCTGTGGCGGCAGTCCGTTAGCCTAGCGGCTAGGTGGAGGTCTGAGAGAAGAAGCGGAGCAGCTGGAGGTAAACTTCACCCAGAAACCCACAGATAATGTTTGTGTTCAGGCTGGGATCGGTCCTCATTAATGCTTATAAACCCAGGGCTGCATATTTATCATTAATTCCAGTTAGCTCCGATGCTAACAGAGCTGCTAGCTGCAGGAGCTAAGGTGAGGAGACCAGGCTGCAGAGGCAATGATGCTGAGAATAAATCATTTATAAAATATTCAGGATGAGCTTTTAGATCCAGTTTGTTTTCGGTTGTTAAGAGTTTAACGATCTATATTAGAACATCAGAGGGGCTAACAGGCTAAAAATGAAGCTAACACAGATGCTAATCATGTTTACCAAACAAACGTTCAGTAATTGATCATCAGATGGACCAATCAGCGGTCAGAGATTTGCTGATGCATCAGTTTATTCTGGATAAAAAGCTTTTAGGATCCTTTGATTTAAAGCTAAATGCTGTTATGGTTCATTTTCTGTTCATCTCATTGGTCCTTTATTAATGACGTCACAGTAAACAAACCAAAGTGAGGTTTCTGGGTTGGACCTGTGGTCCTTCTGTCAAAGCAGGTTTACTGAAACAAGTTTGCTAAACCTGGAATCAGTTTCCTTAACATCTGTCCCTGTTGCCATGGTAACATTCCTCCTTAGAGCCAATCACATTGTTTTATCTTTTAATTTAATCAGCAGAGTTTTGTTATTGGCTGTTTGTAAATTCACTGGAACGTTAGTGCGGACTCGTGTCTCACGAGGACTCTCAGGTCCTGCAGGTTCTCTGAGGACATGGACCCACCAGGGGACCTGCTCTGCTGACGTCCGTCTCCTGTCTAACTTAAACCAGTTTCTGAAACTGGTTTAAACTGGTTCTGGTGGGCGGGTCTAACTTTGTGCGTTTCCGTCAGATGGCCGACAGCGATGACGAGTTCGACCGCAGGAGGCGGGACAAGTTCCGGAGGGAGCGCAGCGACATGGAGCGGTCCAGAGAGCGGGAGGACAGGAGGAGAGACGACTGGGCGGACAGGTCCGGATCACGGTTCTACTGGGAGAGGGACCGGTCCATTCTGGTTCTGTTTGGAGCTTCTAGTTTCAGCAGATCTAGAAACATCTGGATCCGTCTGGCTTCTATAGTAGAATCTCTGCCTGGTTCTGGTCAGACGGGTCGCTGAGAGACGACGTAGAACTAGATACAATAGATCCTCCCATTGATCTAGAATTCTCTTTAGAACCAGAAAGATTTGTTCAGATGGAAACCAGAACAGAACCGGATCCATCCCAGTCAGAACCAACTGTTTTGGTTCTGCCTGGAATGGATCCGGTTCCTGTCTGGGTGGGAAGTTCTGATGGGGTTTGGTTCTGACCCACAGAACCCAGCTGTTCTGGTTCTGATGCCTCTACTGTAGCAAGGAAACCCAGATGGATCAACCAGGTAGACCAGAACCTTTGAGGCCCGGTTGGACAGACGGCAGTCCAGACGGGTCAGTCCAGAGTTCTGTCTCCTCTGAGTTCCAGGTCCGTTTGGGACGCTTTGGATTGAGTCTTCAGAACCAATGAAGTGGATCCAAAGTGATCCGAACAGAACCAGGAAGCTGAGGCTGAAATGGACCAGGTACCGACCCGATCAACAGCTGTCCATTGGTTCTGGTCCTGGATCATCTTAACCCTCATAGCATGTAGAGAGTTCTGGAATCTGTGGCCCATAAAGAACCGGTTCTACTAATTCACCGGTACTGTTTAGGGTTGACCCATACGGTTCTGTTCCCCGTGGTTCTGCAGAGACCCAGGAGGACCAGAACCTGCAGAACTCTGTGGTCATAGATGGTTCTGGTTGGATCAGGAAGGAGACGGACCGGTTCTAAACAGTTTGTTGATCTCTGGATCAGACGAGCGGGTCGGTTAGGGCAGACCCGGTGGTTCTGGTTCTGAGCAGCGCTCTGTGTTTCAGGGACTGGGAGCGCGGCAGAGAGAGGAGGCGGGACTACGATCGGGGGCGGAGGGAGCGCTTCTCGCCGCCGCGCCACATCAGCCCGCAGCACAAGCGCATGAGGAGGGACTGGTGAGGTTCTGACCCGTTCTAAGCTCCGCCCACAGGAAGCAGAACCCTAACTCTCTGCTCCCTTTAGGGACGAGCAGCGGCCCGACCCGTACCGCTACGAGCCGCCTTACCCGGGGGGCGGGGCTCCCTTCCAGGGGGCGGGGCCTCAGGCCTGGCATCCTGACTTCCACCTTCACCCGCATCCCGGACTGCACCCCCTGCAGGGCAGGTGAGGCACCGCACCCTACGGTG
>NW_015151911.1:156237-157531 GCF_000732505.1 Cyprinodon variegatus
CATGGTACCGGTTCTGCTCATGGTACCGGTTCTGCTCATGGTACCGGTTCTGCTCATGGTACCGGTTCTGTTCATGTTGTGTTCAGGTTGGGGATGATGGATCCAGACCTGCCTCCCCCCGGCCCCCCCACCATGAGGAGCTTCAAGGTGAGTCTCCAGATCTCTGCAGCGGTCCGGTCCGGTTCTGCCGGGTAGATCAGAACTAACGGGTTCTGTTGGACCTGCAGGAGTTCCTGCTGAACATGGAGGACAGCGTGGACGAGACGGAGGCCGTCAAACGCTACAACCAGTACAAACTGGACTTCCGGCGCCAGCAGCTGCAGGACTTCTTCCTCCAGCACAAGGAGCACGAGTGGTTCCGGTCCAAATACCACCCCGATGACATCACGGCCAGGAAGGCGGAGTCTCTGAAGGCCCTGAAGACCCGGCTGGACGTCTTCCTCTTCCTGCTGGACAACAGCTGGCTGGACGGCGTCTCTCTGGACATGCAGCACGAGGCGGCCATCATCAAGCTGCTGGATGCCGGTGAGCAGAGGCAGCAGGGCAGGAGGATTCTGGGTAACGTAGTCCTGACGCGCTCTCTGCTTCTATGCAGCTGTCATAAAGATGGAGGGAGGGACGGACCTGGACCTGCAGGTCCTGGAGGCTCCAGCAGGGGGCGGCGTGGAAGCAGGCGGAGGAGAGAAGAGCCAGACGGAGCCGACTGACGGAACTACGGCCGCTCAGAGCGGGTCGGAACCGGCTGTGGGTCAGAACGAGGAGACGGGGAGCGCTGAGGGGATGAAAGACGCTGAGAAGGTCAGAACCAGAACCTGCTGGTCCTCCTAGAAGCTGAAGCTTCTTCTAATGATGCAAACATTCATCTAATGGAAAGATCAACATCTGGAGCTGATCACTGATAGGAACCACATGACTGATTCAGAATCAGGTTGATTCCAGGTCAGGAGAAGAAGACGTGACCTGATCTGATGGTACAGGAAATGACATCAGCCTGCTTCTAAGAGCTGATAGAAAATCTGCTTTAATTCGTCTGTTAAACATTTCTGGATTAATGTTGATTATTGTTCTCTGCTTGAGGAAAATAACTCATCATGTCCTCCATCAGTCTAAGCCTATAGCAGCGTAACTATGGCGATAGAATGAAGAAGAATGATGAGAAAGGGGTCCCTATGTCCTCCAGCAGTCTAAGCCTATAGCAGCGTAACTATTGCGATAGAATGAAGCAGAATGATGAAAAAGGGGTCCCTATGTCCTCCAGCAGTCTAAGCCTATAGCAGCAGAACTATAGAGATAG
>NW_015151911.1:158193-161066 GCF_000732505.1 Cyprinodon variegatus
AACCTGAGCCACTCTAACTAGAAGCTTTATCAAAAAGGAAAGTTTGTTTTGTCTCTCAGCTTGTAGAATAGAATAATAGAATAGAACTTTATTCATCTCAGAGTGGAGATTAGTGCTACTTGGAGTCAAATGGCTGGTAGGGTCGGTGTTTGACAGGTAATATTCTGTGGATGAAGACCAGCCTTCATCTGTTCAGAGGCTTTTTGTTTCTGGGGCTTCATGCTAAACGTTTTCAGGTGTTACTGTAGCGCTCGCTCATGAACAGATCCACACCACGGTGGTACGCTGAGGAGATCCGCCTGATTGGAGCCGAGGAGAAGGTCTCTGCCTGGTAGGGGTTAAAGGTGACCTCCACCATCCCTGCTACCTCCTGACGTTTGTTACTGGATCATTAGGTCATAGAAAGCTGTCATTTAGAGATCAGACGTTACGTCTGCTCCTCCCTGTTCTTTACCCTGACGTGTTACCGCCCTGAGTATCGTCTGACAGGCTGGGGTTTAACGAGGCGGTTATGAATGATTAATATTCTTTTATCTCAAGGTGACCTGCGGGTCAGGAGGACTCGAACCGTAGTTCTACCCATCCTCAGTATCAGCCAGCTGGCAGGCAGTGAGCAGCAGCAGGATGTGGCCCAGTCAGTCCTGAACCAGATGCTTGAAGCTTCACCTTCATCTTCAGGAACCTGTTGGATCAGAACCTTAGTGGTTCTGACCCGGGCTGATTCCGACCCAGAACCTCCAACCTGATACCAGAACCAAAGAGAGCTTTAGGAGCTGGGTATAAATTCCAGCACCATGGAGAGCAGCCGTCAGTTTGAAGAGCAGAGTTTGGGTCAGAACATCAGTCTGGGTCCACTGGACCCGACTGCTACCTGAGGGAATCCCAGAACGCCCAGCTTCACACTGCGGGTCAGACAGAACCAGCAGAATCCGGGGTTACTGATCACTTTATCCAACAGGTCCGGTCAGGACCGGTTCTGACCCATCAGGTTCTGGATCAGTACCGTTTATTAACGGGTCAGCCTGATGTTGATGTTCCTCTCTGTCAGAACCACGGAGGCAGCAGGAGTCCAGAAGAGGAGAAAGACGAGGAGGAGGAGGAGAAGAAGGACGAAGAGGAGGAGAAAACGGTGAAGAAGGTGAGTTTATGTCATCATCAGTGATGTCATCGATGGAGCAGACGGTAACCCCGCCTCTTCCTCTCAGGGCAGGAAGAGGAAACGGAGCCTGTCGGCGGACAGCGGCGAGGGCAGCGTCTCCGACTCTGACTCCTCCCACTCTGACGGAGAGAAGGAGGAAGAGGAGGAGGAAGGAGATGAAGGTATGTAGCTCAGACGGGGACAGCGGGCAGGTTCTGGTTCCGGTCCAGTTCAGGACGTCTTCCTGTTTGTTCCAGAGCGACAGAAGGAAGCTCCGCCCAAGCCCCGCCCACTGCACCTCACCACCTCCCTGTTCATCAGAAGCCTCCCTCCAGACGTCTCCAAGGAGGAGATCACAGCGGTACGGACGGTCGAGGGTTCAAATCCCAGGAGGGATTGCTGACCCGGTTCTGCTGTAAGGAAGCGGTTCCTTACAGCAGAACCGGGTCAGCGGGGAGATCCCGATGTTCATGGCGCTCCGCCGTGGTTCTGATGGACGCCAGACTAACCTGCTTCTGTCTGCAGTTGTGTCGCAGGTTCCCCGGCTTCCTGCGGGTGGCGCTGTCAGACCCTCAGCCAGAGAGAAGGTACTTCTGGTTCTGAACAAACCGGGTCTGGCAGCAGAACCAGTGTAACGGGTCTGGATGTGTTGCAGGTTCTTCAGGAGGTGCTGGGTGACGTTTGATCGCAGCGTGAACATCAAGGAGACCTGCTGGAACCTTCAGAACATCCGGGTAAACCTGCAGAACCCCCGCTCCATCAGAACCTTCAGAACGCGGCGCTAACGGCTGCTTCTGTTCCCCTCCCAGCTCAGGGACTGTGAGCTGGCGCCGGTGGTGAACCGGGACCTGAGCCGGCGGGTTCGGACCGTCAACGGGCTGACCCACCACAGGCCGGTGGTGAGGAACGACATCCGGCTGTCGGCGCGGCTCATCCACAGCCTGGACCAGAGGGGGGAGCTGTGGAGCCAGCAGGTACCGACCCACCAGAACCGCCGCCTGGTTCAGACATTACCCAGAATGCCTCAGGAACGCTCTGTCTGCAGGCGGAGACCAACCCGGTTCTAAAGAACATCACAGACTACCTCATCGAGGAGGTCAGCGCCGAGGAGGAGGAGCTAATCGGAGCCTCGGGAGGAAACGCAGAGGAAAACCCCGCCTCCTCCGACGTTCCCGTGGAAACGGATGAGAAGCTGCTGAAGGTGGGTGCTCTGTCCTGCTCTGTCCTCGCCGTCTGAAGGTGGGTTCTGACGGCGCCGTGTGTCCAGGTCCTGGACCGCCTGCTGCTCTACCTGCGCCTCGTTCACTCCGTGGATTACTACAACTTCTGCGAGTATCCGGCCGAGGACGAGATGCCGCACCGCTGCGGCCTGATCCACGTACGAGGACCGCTGCCCGTGGCCAAGATCACGCCCACTGAGGGTGAGTCAGAGGACCAATCACAGCAGAGTAACGTCTGCAGACGGTCAGACTGGGTAAAGCAGCGCCTCAGATGATGATGATGATGATGCTGATGGCGCTGTGCTCTGATTGGACAGTGAACGAACACCTGAAGATGTGTGAGGAGCGTCTGGCTCCTCTGTTCTCACCGTCTGAGACGCTCAGTGAAGAAGAAGCTGTTAGACTGGGGAAGAAGAACCCGGAACAAGAGGTACCTACACCTGTCTGCCTGTGTCTGTCTGTCTGTCTACACCTGTCTGTCTGTCTACACCTGTCTGTCTGTCTACACCTGTCTG
>NW_015151911.1:161520-163593 GCF_000732505.1 Cyprinodon variegatus
TCCATCCCTCTGTCTCCCTCCCTTGTCTCCCTCCCTGTCTCAGCAATCCCTCCGTCCTCTCCCTCCATCCCTCTGTCTCCCTCCCTTGTCTCCCTCCCTGTCTCAGCAATCCCTCCGTCCTCTGTCTCCAGGTGGAGAAGTTCCTGGCCTCCAACACCCAGGAGCTGAGCAAAGACAAGTGGCTGTGTCCTCTGAGTGGGAAGAAGTTCAAGGTGAGTGTCGGCGCTGCTGTTCCCTGCTGTCTGGTTACCATGGTAACGGTGCTCCTTGCTGTTTAGGCTCCAGAGTTTGTCCGTAAACACATCCTGAACAAACACGGGGAAAAGGTCACCGCCGTCAGACAGGAAGTGGAGTTTTTTAACAACTACCTGCTGGACGCCAAGAGACCCGCCCTCCCTGAGAACAAGCCCCTCCCACTACCGACACAAGGTAACGCTCACCTTCTACCTGCCCTGCTTCTGCAGACATTTATTCTGTAGAGGTTTCCTGAAAGGCTAGGCTAGCATTAGCATCTAAATGGACTCTAACTGCTCCATCCTCTCCTCCTTCCAGCTGCTCCTCCTGGGATGGCAGCGTTTCCTGGTCAGTCTCCACAGCAGCAAAGCCTTCTGGGATATCCTCCTGGAGTCAGGCCTCCGATGCCGGGTTTCCCAGGTAGGATGGATGGATGATCAGCAATAGCTTTAGCATTCAGCTAGTTGCTTATCATCAATTGTCCTTTTCTCTAAACTAAACGCTGCTGCTAACGTCCATTTGATCTCCTTTATCTACTAAGAAAACATTTCCTGATATCTATGAAAGAGGCTCAATGAGTAAAAGGCAGGAGGAGCAGAGCTGAGAGGAGCAGAGCTGAGAGGAGCAGAGCTGAGAGGAGCAGAGCTCAGCCGGTCAGAGAGGAGCAGGAGGAGCAGGAGGAAGGAGCAAAGCCTCATTTCACTGCAGAGAGTAATCAGGGTTTCTGCAATAAAATTCATTAAATGTGATTATTGCGGCATTTAAAACGCTTTATTAAAAATAAACACTTTCCTCAGATATATCAGATATTGCTGATTCCTCGTGTTTGCGTGGAACCGCTTCCTGTTTATCGTAAAGCCGAATGTTCGATTAAGAAGGCGGAAAAAAAACCTAGAGAATTGTAAAATGCTCATTTTAACCAAAGTGGCTGAAAGCGAGGAACTGTGAGGCGGCTGCAGCCTGACGGCGCTAAAGATGATGGAAGGTTCTACTGGGATTCATTTAGAGATCAGTTTATTGGGATTAAAGGTTTAACTCTGAACATCAAAGACTCTGCAGGGTTTAACTCTCTCTCTCTGAGCAACTCGGCCGGTTTTATCTGCTAATGATGGTTGATGGACGCCCTGCTCCTCCTCCTGCTCCTCCTCCTCCTCCTCCTGCTCCTCCTCCTGCTCCTCCTCCTCCCGCTCCTCCTGCTCCTCAATGATAGAATCCTTGGTTCAGTCATCTCCAGGACGGAGCAGCTCCTCCTCTGATGGTCTCTCTCTGTGCTTCAGGTTTGGGACCCCACCTCCCCCCTGGCCAGTTTGGGGCGGGCCGCGGTCACTATGACAACTTCAGAGGCGGAGGGTTTCCAGGGAAACAGAGGAGCAGCAGGTAGGCGGGGTCTCTGAGGGAGGACGGCGGGTCTGATCCAGGAAGGTGTCTGACTGTGTCTTTGTGTTTAGGGGCATGAGAGGAGACCCCCGCTCCATCATCGAGTACCGGGACCTGGACGCCCCTGATGACCTGGACTTCTTCTAGCTCCGCCTCCTTTTTTACTTTTTTATTGTCAGCCCGTGTTAGCAGGACCAAGCATCGCTGATAGGGACCAAACTGATGGTGATCAGGACACTTTTCCAATAAAGACCAGAACAGAACCAGGCCGACTCCTCGTCTTCTGTCCCCTGTAGGTCTGTAGACCTCCATGGAGATCAGGTCCTCCCTGCTCCTCTCACCTTCATTAGAGCAGAAACAACAAGCCGCAGGAGGAACAGGAGGACCTGAAGGAAACATCTGGAAGGTTTCTACTGACCAGAGCTGAACTCCACTGGTCTGCTGGCAGGGAAGCTCTGGATC
>NW_015151911.1:164013-166261 GCF_000732505.1 Cyprinodon variegatus
GAGGTGTTAGAGGTAGGAGGTCCAGGATCAGCAGCAATCCCTGCTGAGGTGTTAGCGGTAGGAGGTCCAGGATCAGCAGCAATCCCTGCTGAGGTGTTAGAGGTAGGAGGTCCAGGATCAGCAGCAATCCCTGCTGAGGTGTTAGAGGTAGGAGGTCCAGGATCAGCAGCAATCCCTGCTGAGGTGATAGAGGTAGGAGGTCCAGCTGCTGCAGACTGGTGGATGAAGGTCCTATAGATGCAGGGCAAAGGTCACCAGCAGCAATCCTCTCTAGTATCCTTTCTGAGCCCAGATTTCCCATCATCCCTCTCTGCTCAGCAGAGCAGCGCCTGCAGCCTCCATGGTTTCTCCTCCTCCCTCTGCTCTGAGCTCCAGGAAGCAACCAGCGTATTATTAATGGGAGGAATTGATTGCTTCTCTTAATGTCGTAGGGAAGCGGCCGTTACAACCAGTGGTGCCCGACTTTACACCAGTGAATAAAGGGAGTGTGATTGGTCGATTATCAAGGGGGCGGGATTGCTGTGGCTGAAGGTTCGCAACCAAGTTCGATTGTGGCCGATTAATCGGACGTATCTTGCTAACCAGTTAGCAACTTAGTGCTAGCAGGTTCTGTCGAGTTAAATAAATATGAGCGCTGAGGGTTGATATTACAGGAAGGTTTCTCTGCAGAGGAGAACATGGCGACCAGCCTGAATGCAGTCAGTGAAGCTCTGAGGCTGCAGCATTCTCACCATAAAAAGAGGACTACACACATTTAGCTCTTCAAAGGACAGAGATAACAATTATCTATTCACACCACCACCTGAGAATCTTATAGGGGGAAACTTCCTTTCCTTTCGTATCAGCAAGGCTTCCAAGCAACCACCCCCATTCAGGAAATACATCAAAACATAAATGAGTAAAATATTAGCAAAAACCAAAACATTTGAAGCTGTACATGGACATTTGGATGTCTATGTTTGGACAGTATAAAACCACTTTGAGTCCAGTTACCTAATTTCTGAACATTATAATGCATATAACTAATTCATTTTTGTTAATAACTAACCACCAGCAAATTGTTGATTTAAATCCTGCAGCAACCTGATTAACTAGTTTATATTCATCTGGTTCACCTCTGGACTGAAACAGATATTGACCCAACAGCAACAATGCAAAAGAAGCCCCATCTCCATGGGAACACATCTTTGCTACTTTGGCAGAGACGTTAATTTTACCCAGGACTCTAAAGAACAGGGATCAGTTGAGACGAGTGGCCCTAAAAAAACCAAAGCCCTTTGTAGCAGGACTTCCCCGCTGTTCCAGCCTCAGGTGTATAACACTCTCTGTAACTTGCAGTGGCTGAGGTGAATCCAGGATGGTCTTTCAGCAATCTTCCCAGCTGTTGGCGTGGTCAGGAGCACTTGGAATGGTCATTTCCACATTGGACTCCTCTCTCTGATGACTGATGAACACCCAGCTCCCCGTCTCACTGCTTGTCTTCGTCTGCTTCTTTAGCCTGCTCTCGTACTCTACCCGTGGACTTCAGGACTATCAGCAGCCCTTACTGCTGTGCAGGTGGTCAGCAACACCTGGAATGGACCCATCCACCTCCAGGATCTCCAATCTTCCTCCTGGCTGTAAATCCTGGAATGTGTTAGTAACTGGTGCAGCAGACCTCCCTGTGTCTGCTCCCTCACTGCCTTCAGCTGAGCTATAAGAGAAATGCAATAATTAAGCATTTTATCACCATATGCAACTGTAGGTGTTCTAGGAGTGTCTGGCAGTCCTGCAAAGAGAATAAAAAAAGCTTGAGGTTAGATTTTTTACGGCGGCGCATGCGCATCAAAGCAGTTTGTAGTGCCTAGACCCATTCAGACCCGTTTCTTCACAGATCTAATTTCTCTTTCAGCAGCTCCTCCGTTCTGTGGATGGTAGACACAATGCCTCATTAGCTTAACATTAAACATTTCAGCATATGTTGTAATATTTCATGTACAAAATGTTAGGCTTCAATCCATCTTGAAAACATCTAAATCACCAAGCAGCATTTCTTTCCTTCACATGGAGTTAGTTAATAATAATAATAATAATAATACATTTTATTTAACAGCGCCTTTCTAGACACTCAAGGTCACTTTACAAATAATACAAAAAATAAATAAAAAGACGATGAAAATACAAAATACAGATACAGGAACATAAAACAACAGAGAACAAAAAACAATCATGGATAGGGAAAAGAGCAGTATATTCACAGATAAGCGAG
>NW_015151911.1:166543-168664 GCF_000732505.1 Cyprinodon variegatus
AAATATGATGGAAGGAGGGGGTTCTGGTGATGACACGAGCTGCTGAGTTCTGAAGAAGTTGGAGTTTATGGAGAGATTTATGAGGGAGGGAGGCCAAAAAGAAGAGAATTGCAATAATCAATACGGGAGGTGATGAGGCTGTGGATAAGTTCAATAAAATCTATCATTAGATGTTGAAATGGAGCATCAACTGTTTTTGTGACTCCTTGGCCCATCATTTTCTATCCTTTAGAAATGTTGTGACTTGCACCAATTAAGCAATCTTCCCAAAACTTTGTTGCTATTTGAGAAAAATTAACTGTTAACCACTTTTTATCCATCCATTTCCTAGTCCTCCCTTTTGACTCATGGCCCCCCATGGGTCACAACACAAAAAGGATGGAAAAAATATTTTAGGTAACCAGAAAAAGAAGGAAAAAAGTAAAGTCTAAAAGCTCCATTTGTCCAGTCCAGATAACAAAGGACCTTATCTTAGCAGAAGGTGGGGCATGCAGCAGGCTCTTTAGCAGCCCTGCAGTTCACAGGTTTTAGGCAGACAGCTCAGTAAATAGTTCAGCCTCATAAATCAGCTTAAAAGGAATGATGAAGATTTAAGAAAAAAGAAGGAATAATAAAAAGCTAGACTGAGATAGCTTGAATGACTAAACTGAAGTATTTAATGATAGCAACATCGTATTGATTTAAATATCATTAGTAAATTTTATATGATTATATAAACCCTTTATATAAATATAAGGTGGGGGTAGGAAAGGGGTCAGATTAGAATCACCTACAGTGTCTTAAGCAATGCTGGGATAGCAGAGTAGTAACCTTCACAAACGTGCAGAATATGGACAGTCCTGTTATTACAGCATTTCATTTGGAGAAGAAATGGTAACTATTGACAATTTGGTACCAAATTATTGGAGCAATACAAAAATCTACAGTCTCCCTGCTCATCCACCATCCATGGTTAAACAGTCAGTGGATTGGAAAACACCAGAGTGGAAACCAGTACAAATTTTCTTAGACGCCTTCGGTGATATAAAATAAAATATAATAATAATAAAAAACTCTCCAGAGGTTATATATTATAAGGTGAGGAAACAGGCCTGTTTTATATTAGATAATCCTCAGAGATCTCTAACGCAGCACATCATTAAAGAAAAGTATCTATAGATAAGAGAAAAATAGAAAGTTTTGCTATGGTAAGATACCGTATATCAGAGAAAGCTAATTAAACCCTAACCAAACTGTTATAGAGAGTTTTAGTTACTGGATATCCGTTATTTGATGTAAAAGGAATATCAATTCAAACATGAGAGCAGCAACTCACCGGAGTAAGACATAAAAATGATCAGGAAACTAATATATATCTCTAAAATGTACTTTGTGTGTGTGTGTTACTTGCAGTCTGTTTGAACCGGGAGTCGCTCCAACGGTAGATTATGAGGACAGGTTCTGACTGAGGAACAGAGTCTAGTTCTACTCTCTACAGGGTCCAACCGGTCTTCATGGATCTGGAGAAGGCATGGAGGTGGAGATCCACAGATGGATCGGTGCTGCTGCTATAATCCAGACGCTGCTCCATCTGCTGGGAGAGAAGGCAAAGCTCTGATTTAGCGGTCCGTCTACGTTCCTAACCTAACCTACGGTCATTAACCTTACCTACGGTCACTAATCTGGACCAGGACCCAAAGAACCAGATCCTGGATCCAGGCGCCCTCTGCAGGGCTGCTGGGCTCTCCCTCAGAGAGAGGGTCAGAGTAGAGCTGCTTCTCCTCCAGAGGAGTCAGCTGAGGAGGATCATCTTTATCTGCTGGACACCTCCCTCTGAGGGACGTCCCACCAGCAGGAGGACCAGGACACCATGGAGGGACTATGGGTGCGTTCCAATTAATGGGCTGCATCCTTAGAAGACCGGATTCGAAGGCCGATTACGTCATAGTGCGGCGCCGAGGTCTGTTCGGATTCCAAGAGTCCTCGTTATGCGACCTTAAAATGCGTCCTTCTTTTTGCCCGATTTGAAGGACGGGTCCGATGTATCCTCGGTATTCTTGGATATCCCAGGATTCATTGTGAGACCAAGCAAGCCGTGATCAGAGGAAAGGTTACTTGTTACGAACAGTGGTAAATACTGGA
>NW_015151911.1:171798-172938 GCF_000732505.1 Cyprinodon variegatus
TAGCTCTGCAGAGATCAGTTCCTCCTCCCTCCCTCCCTCCTCCTGTGGGTGAGAGCTGCTGCTTCCTGGAGGTGTAGAGACGGTGAAGTGTTGTCAGAGAGTCAGGAGGTGATCAGCTGCTGGGAGCTGATGTCCTCCAGGGCTCTGAAAGGTTCTCCTAGTTGCTCCTGGTTGCTCTCTGACAGGAAGATGATGAAGATGTTGGTGGTGTTTGGGATCCTGCTGCACGGTAAGATCAGCTTCCTCTCTCATCATCATCCTCAGTCTTTCCTTAGACTTACAAAACTTTTATTCTCATTATTGTAAACACCAACTGTATGCAATAATGAGATTGTGTTTGTTCAGCTTTCATGACATTTCCATTTTATAAAGCGCAGAAATGATCAAATGTAAACAATGTGGGAGAAAAAAACATGTTGCAAAAAACACATTGATCTGGAAGTTCAGAGAATTAATATATATGGTGCAAATATGCAGTATTTTCCTCTTTAATGTTAAAGTCTTAGCTTAGATAAAGAATACAATCTGATTTTATAATACTATAAAATAATCCCAACTAAATGTTTGGCTGGATGATGAGTGAAGGAGTCATTTCCATCTATAACACAGGAGCTCAGGTTTCACCTTTTAACAGCATCCAGTCCAGCATTAAGCCTGAAGTCCAGTCATCTCAGAACCATCCGTCCTCAATGGTTCGTTTGTCCTCATCTGATGTTCATTTCACTGGTTTAATAGTGAGAAAAGTTTCTTCCTGGAACTCCTGCTGCAAATGACCTTTATAGACATACATGTTCAATAAACGGCTGAGAGGAAAAAAACTCACTATTTAGATCTGGAGGAAAATCCAGAAACAGAGAAAAATAAACCGACTGAATCTATGAAGACCTTTATGCCATAAAATCTAGACACAGATCGCAAATCCATTAATATGAGGCCCACCGCCGTGGTGTCGTCTGCAAACTTCACCATGTGATCGGTGGTGAACCTGGGGACGCAGTCGTGTGTCATCAGGGTGAAGAGCAGGGGGCTCAGGACGCAGCCCTTAGGGGAGGGGCTTAGACTGATGACATCAGAGGTCCGACCCGGACTGACTGAGGTCTGTTGGTGAGGAAGTCTAGCAGCCAATAGCAGAGGGGTGTA
>NW_015151911.1:173693-175189 GCF_000732505.1 Cyprinodon variegatus
CTCCTCCCCCTGGTGTGGAACAGCTTTCACTGCTGGAGGCTGTTTAGTGCCTCAAACCTTCCAAAGAAGTTGTTCACTTCATTTAGGAAGTCAGTGTTTGCTGCATCTACCGGGGGGGAGGGTGTGTTGTAGTCTGCGATCATCCAAATGCCTTTCCACATTCTCCTGGTGTTGCTGTCATTGTCGAATAGATCCTGGATCTTCTGGCTGTGATTCTTCTCTGATCTGATGGAACGGTTTAGTTTGGCACGTGCTGTTCTCAGAGCCTCTTTATCACCAGACCTGAAAGCTGAGTTTGGTGCTTTTAGCGATTTCTGAACCTCTCCATTTATCCAGGGTGGTTGGTTGGCTCGGGTGGTGATGTTCTTTTTGATGCTGATGTCATCAATGAATTTGTTGATGTAGGCTGACACGGTTTTGGCATACTCACCAATATTCAATAAGTTGTCATATGTTGCTGCAGCCTTGAAGATGTTCCAGTCAGAGCATTCAAAACAGTCTTGGAGCGAACCCTGGCCTTATCAGTTGTAACAAAATTCAAAGACAGTATTTTCCCATAACAGAGAGAAATGAATTTCTTTTTAGTGAGTACATCTTCATTAAATTTAAGAAGAAAGCTTTCAATAGAGTTCAAAACAGGCTGGTTGACTGTGAATTTAAGAGAATTTACAAAATGTCTCACTTGTAAAAACCCAAAAAAGTGTTTTTGTGGTATATTGTACTTAGTTTGAATTTGTTTAAAGGACATAAAACTACCCTTTTCAAATAAATTACAAACAAGTCTTATTTTTTTAGAATGCCAATCATCAAATACACTAATGCCCATACCTGGAGGGAAAGCCTGGTTCCTCATTAGAGGTTGCAATGCACTAGAAAAACCTCTTCTTCCAATGTGGGCAGCAATATTACGCCAAACCTTGAGTGTACACATCAAAATTGAGTTATTTCTCACACCCAGTGGAAGTTCAGCTAACTCAATAGATAACAGAACAAGAAGAGAAAGAGGGTCACTGCACCAAGGATCTACAGGTGGCTCACCTAGATGTAAAAAAGAATGTAACCGTCCTGAAATTATCTGTACATGGCGAGCCCAGTAATAATAAAGGTTAGGAAGAGCCTGACCCCCTTCATCTAAAGGTAATTGAAAAATCCCTAATTTTATTCAAGACTTCTTTCCATGCCATATAAATTTAGAGAAACATCCCTCAATCTCTGAAAATGTTTTTTTTTGGTGATTCTAAGAGGCAGCATTAGCATAGGATATGATATTCTAGTGTCGTGGAAACTGTTCTCCCTACGACTTAAAATTAAAGCTAAGTCTTATAAAAATTCAAAGTTCTCAAAAAGCTGTAGAAAAGTCTTCAGACACTGATCAAAAATTAGGCAGAGGCAACTGAGTCCAGGTCCGGAGAATTTTATTTACAGAACACACATGAGCTGTTCACCGGTGAGCAACAACAACTGACTTACATGCAGGAAAGGGCCCTCTTTTATTC
>NW_015151911.1:175831-177648 GCF_000732505.1 Cyprinodon variegatus
TTGGACTCCCTTCAATTGCTCCTGTTCTCCCGCTCATTCTTGGTGTGTTCCCACCCTGGTCTCATCTCTCAGACTTCAAGGGGCCCAGCTGCAAAGAGCCATACACACACTGCTCTCTATCTCTCCATATTCGGTGGCGCACATTCTTTTGGACTCTGTGACCTGTATAACATAAATGTATTTAGTGTAAAACATTTATTCAATATGTAAAACATGTATCCAATATATTCTAATCATTGATGCAGATTCATTTTCTTCATCTTTCCCCCCTGTGATCCTGAAAAGGATCACCAAGTGAATCTACAGGTGATTGTCAAAGTGAAATACTATATTATAAATGTGAAGTTTCAAAAATAAATGCTGGTTATATATTTTGCACACCCAACTAAAAGTGAGACTAACACACCATATACTTATAGTGAGTGATATAAAATGTGGTGATTACATGATAAAGTGATAAAATGTAAAAAATGGAGAACGTCTTAAAACAAAGAGGGATCCCCCCTTGGCTCACGTACGAGGTTCTTACCTCTTGCTTACTTTTTTATAGAAGGATTTTCAGTTATTGTTTTCTAAGCAGTAGGGGAATCCCAATGCCCAAGCAGCTTCATCTCCTACTAGGTCACTGCATTCCCCCCCGCAAGGTGTTATTACACACCCATAAATAAACCAAGAGCAACACCATCATGCCTGGACTATGCCAGGCTAACACATCATCTAATGGTCAATAGACCATCATTACAACCAACATATGAGTAACCATGTGGCACATATGTTATGCATATACACAGTTATTCTGGGGTAGGGAGCCATGCGCTTTTGATCAGCGGTCAGCTGCAGTAGCTGCCCTTGCGGGGTGATTATGGTCTGCCGTGCCTCTTGAAGTTGACATGTCAGCTCTGCATTTTCTCGGGTCAAACGCTGATTCCCTGCCTTTGCCTTGCGTTTGTACACGGTGCAGCGAATCATTTCTAAGGGACGACGTGAGTAGATGTGCGTAGTTCCTTCATCAACTTTGAATAAATTTCCGTGCTCATAGAAGTGATTTCAGGCTTAAGGTCATCGGCGGTTTCATACGATTCCAGAGGATGAGCCAAGAACCTTGCAACGTGGCGAGATTCCTCAGGGGTGAGCACCATGCCAACGACAACGTATGCTGGTTCTGGCGGAGAGGCAGGCCTCATCTCGTTTAGCTCGGCCAGCACGCCTGAAGTAGATGGCAGCTCCTGAAGCGATCTGATGGGCGGTAGTCGGTCCTCCGGGTTCTCTGGACTGGCAGGGGTGCTGTTTGGGCCGAAGTCGATCCTGAGGGTCCCAGGTGATGGCGGGTTGGACATTGGCCTCCCTGTAGGTGATGGTGGTTGATCATCCGGAGGTGCGACGCCTGGCCCCCCTGCAGGATCTTCTGGCTAACTGTTAGGAACATTGGAGCCTGCGGCTACTGCTACTTGTGTGCCTATCGACGCATGTTTGTTGGGTCCCCCGGGCTTGTTACACTCTATCCATACCTCTACGGTTTGGGGATTATTTGGGGGATAGAGGCCATAATAAGTCTCCTCATTTATCTCGTAAGACTCCGCCATGTTCAATTAATCTGCATTTGGAGACATAGTGTAGCATATTCATATATCATTATGAGGCATATTATTTCCCTAAATCCATAAAACTTCAGCATGCAAATTACTATATCTAAGTGAGTAAGTATATGAGTCATCGTTATGCATGTCAATATACATATATATATACAATTTTTGTTATTAAAGAAATGCATGTACCTGGTGGGGGTGGGAGGAGATCATGGTTATGTTCTATATGAC
>NW_015151912.1:0-1370 GCF_000732505.1 Cyprinodon variegatus
CTTGTCGTGGTGGAGAGGCTCGGGTCCCAAGCTCCTGCTAAGGTCCATGGGGCAGTAAGGTCCATGAGCAAGGCACCAGACAAAGAGCCACTCAACAGGGACTCCAACAGCCATTCAGCCGTGGGAGAAACTATGGCAAGCTGTTTGCCTAATTAGTCAAAGTCATTGATATTTTGCTGGCTGTTTTATAGCCAATCATTGAAAACACTGGAATATTTAAAGAATCAGTAAAATGCCTGAGTTTTCTGGATGCTAGCTCGCTAGAGCGAGAGTTTTTAAAAGTCCTTTCTGGTGTGATATCATCTATGCGCTGCTGTCAGCTCTCACCTGTACAGAAAATATCTGTCATCTGCAAAGAAAAAAGAGACATAATTTTCATAAAACTTTACATTTGTCATTTATGTAGAGAATAAAGTAGGGGGAGCTTGGAATCCTGAGGTTCCAAGTTGGAGCCCCACTCCTACAGCCTGCCTCTCTCGGTCCCTGAGCAAGACCCTTAACCCTAAACTGCTGCCGGGGTACCACAGAATGGCAGCCCACTGCTCCCCAAGCTGATGGGTTAAATGCAGAGGTAAATTTCTCCAATCTGAGATCACTAAAGTTCAATTATTAATATCTGCTGACTTCTTCTATCAACTACAGAACTGGCAAAGCTGTAGATGTTGTGATCTAACTGTGACTTTCAGAAACTTGTTTGTTTTAATAGTTTTTCAGTCTGCCTAATAAATATTTTTTTCCGATAATCTTGGAAAACTGTGGAAGTAATGAAATAGGCCTGTAGTTTGAAAATTGTTGTTGTCCTAATTGTTTTGTTAAATGATATAATAGTTGCCATTTTCATTTAGTTTGTAAAGTCAGTGGTTTAATTGCATCTTTTAGCTGTTGTCATCACAATCAGTGGACCTTTTATTTTTACATTTATTAGCAACAGTTATGATCTCTCCCTCTTCCACTGCTCTGAGAAACTCTGAGTTATGAGGACCTCATTGCAGCTCTATGTGGTCCCAGGGTCAACATTCCTTTCTACCATTTTTAGGCAAAAGTTCAACAAATACTTGAAGTTTTCAACCGTTTCAGACACATCGTCAGTAATTGTATGCACTCTGTGTATACAAAATTACAATAAAAGTTGTCTTAATCTAAGTCTAAAACAGGTTACTGTCCCTTTAAGGGAAGAGCAGCACACATGCAGGCAGTTGACTTGTGAACTTTTTATTTTTAATAGGAACTATTTCGATTAAAAATGAAGGATCTGCAGTGTCCAATGGGAGTTTTTCCTTTCCACTGTCACTACAAGCATGCTTAGTGTGAGGGATTGCTGAAGAGTCAATGAGTCGATGCAATCAGCTGGTTTTCCTTAGATAGAAAAC
>NW_015151912.1:3555-4689 GCF_000732505.1 Cyprinodon variegatus
TGAGGGATTGCTGAAGAGTCAATGAGTCGATGCAATCAGCTGGTTTTCCTTAGATAGAAAACTTTGAATCAATCTGACTGGATGATCTGGTTGAACTGGAAAGTGCCTTGAGATGACGCTATAGAAATAAACTGAATAGAATGTGTCGACGACGTGCTCAGGAGTCAGAGCCAGAATATCGGAGATACGAAGAGGTGCTAAAGGGAAATCTAGGTCAGTATCAGGAAACAGTTCCAGGTTCAGAGAAAAGGCAGATTCCAGCAGGATTCCAAGGACAGATCAGGCAAACATATCGGAACAGGCAGGCTCAGCGGCCCAAAGGCAGAACGTGTCAGGATCAGGCAATCACAAACACTTGGATAGGCTAGAAAACTTGCACAGAGAGCTCCAATAATCTGCCATTGATGACTGGAAGCAGGCAGGCTAAATTGAGACTGCTACAGGTAATTCAGATGAACCGTGATGAGAAACTGGGCGGAGCTAGGCAGATGAATGGAATGAATAATCAAGCCAGTCATCAGCAACAAGATCATGACAGATTCAGTGACATTTATTGAAAGAACAAGCCTCATAGTCACATATTTAACACTGAATTTGAGTTTATATAAAACTGAGTCATAAATGTGTGCATGCTTTTTAGAAAGGAAAGTCCCCTTTCCCCTTGGCCTCCTTCTAGTTCTATTCACACCTGCTCCTTTTTCAGCTCGTTAGGCCACCCTTTGTTTGGTTCCCCTTATATACTCCACCTCTGCAGTCACTCAGTGCTGCTTCCTGGTTGTTGTTTTGCTGTTTCCTCATCTCTGGCTCCCCAGGTGAGTTTTCTTTGATGTTTTCTGGTTCTTTTTTGGTTCTTTGTATTTTGATACTCTGGAGAAGTACACCCTGTCTCCTGATCTCTGCATTTTGGGTCCTCAAAAACCTCCCCCAACCATGATAATAGTGAATAAAACTCAAATTCAATTCTATTCAGTTTATTTCTATACCTCCACTTCACATCCCGTCATCTCAGGTCACTTTATAGAGACTATTCAACCATATCATCTAGTTAAATTGATTCTTCTAAGTCTGCAAGTCTATTTATTTTACAATGCTTCACAGGAAAAGGGTGCAATAAACATCCCTAAGTGCAGTAAA
>NW_015151912.1:5839-6948 GCF_000732505.1 Cyprinodon variegatus
TGGCAGGAGGGAGGGGCTACTATATTTGGGGGAAAATGGCCGCTCCCAGACTCAGTGATCGCCACGAAAATGATTGTTATGCTTTAGTGTCTCTTCTTCACCTGCAGGTAGAACTGATGCAGGTTCCTGAGCTGAGGAACATCAGGAGACACGATTAGAAACATCTCAAACCTGAACCTCTTTCATCCTTCTAGATGGAAACACACGTGGAGGAACACCTGAGGTCTCCATGAGGTGGTTTCAGTGATCCAATAAGAGCTGCTAAAGGTCGCAGGTCAGTCTGGGTCAGGTGTAAACATCTGTCCTAAGAAGAAGGGGAGAAGGAGGAGATGGGAGGAGGAGTGTGCAGGGAGGAGGTGAAGGAGGAGAAGAGGAGGAGCCTTGGTAGAGAGGGAAGCCTGACATCAACGGACAAAATCAGAAGATTCACCGTCAAACAGTCTGGATACAACGTGCTGAGCCTGGCACGCCGCGGTCTGAAGGTACGGCGCCCGATGCAGGAGGGAAGCAGGGATTCCACCACATCAGTCTCTGTGGTCTGAGATGTTTTAACCGCAACCACAAACATCTGTTCCCCATCCTGTCCTGGTCCTCCAGGACGTTCCAGCTGACCTGTGGGAGCTACAGGAGCTGGAGAAGCTGAACCTTTCCCTCAACAGCCTGAAGCTCCTCCCACCTCAGCTGGCTCTGCTCTCCAACCTGGTGGTCCTAAACCTGTGGGGGAACCAGGTGAGTCCGCCTGCATGTCTCCAGGTGATAAAAGCAGTCAAAGTGAGAGGAGGTCCAGACACTACTTTACCCAGAATTCAGCTGGTTTCTTGTTGTTCTGTTTTTATTAGCTTAGCAGATATGGGTTTGGTTTCCTCTGGTTCTGATGGTGGACCTGAAAGCAGCAGCCTGGTCTCAGATTCTGCTGTGGTTCTGCGTGCCCTTGTGCAAGGCAGCAGCTGCTGTGCCTGGAGATAAAAACATCTCATTATCCACCCAGATCTGGTTTCCAGCCTGTCCTTGAACTCCCTCCTCAGGGACGCAAAGAGCAGTGTCGCCCTCTGCTGGCCACTTGCTGCACTTTGCTGGTTGTTCATCTGCTGTTATAATGGCTGTGGACC
>NW_015151912.1:7788-10139 GCF_000732505.1 Cyprinodon variegatus
GCTCAGGCCTTTAAACAGAGATGTTCTGATGGCCGTGGACCGCTCAGGCCTTTAAACAGAGATGTTCTGATGGCGTTCAGCCTGGTGAACCTGTGTGTTGCTGCTGTCTGCAGCTCAGCAACCTGCCAGCAGAAATAGGACAACTGAAGAGACTCCGGGTTCTGTTCATCTACAGGAACCGACTGACTGAGGTTCCTGAAGAGCTGGGATCCTGCACACAGCTGGAGGTACTGTTCCTTCTCTGAAACATTTTGCTTTGATTGACAGATTTTTAGCCAAACCGACTCCGACAGTTTTAGGAATCATTGCTCTCAGGTCAATTCATTTTATTGATTTATGATCCAATTATCATCCATCGTCTCAGGTCACTTTATAGATCAAGATCAAGCAGATCATCCATTCAGATTAAAGGTTATAAGTTTCTATGTAAGGAAAACCAGAACCAGGTGTGAGCGGCCATCTTGCTGAGGCCTCCTGGGTTCAAGAAGACAGAAGCGGACATAGAAAAGGAACATAGAAGCTCTGATCTATACACTTAATTAATTATGAATATTATTACTAAACACAAATAGAAATTATTAATAACATTATTGTAATAAAGGTGAAATCAAAGGAAACCCTTTAATGATTAGAATCAACAATTCAGGTTATCAATGAACAATTATTAACTTAATTTACCAGAAAATGTTTATAATTCAATATATGATTAAAATAAATTATTAATCATTAAGCTGTTTAATGAAATGGGGTAAATCTGTGTCTTAGGGATAACAGATCACAGATATAAAATAATCCAAAACAACCTGAGCTTAAATAAAAAAAATACTGAACACATAATTATCTGTAACAGCAGTTATTCTATGCAATGATCCTTTAATGGAAGACATTAAACTACTGAAGAAAAAGGAAGCTGAGCCCATTGATATGTCTAAGACAGAAACAGGACTGAACACTGGAAAACAGGCCAAGCTCCAACATCTAGAAACAAAGGTGTTGATGGCAGCAGCACAGCTGGATGGAGTCACAGCCAAACAGGAACAGACCAGATGAAGCTACTACAGTATGTTCCTGCTCCCGATGGTTGGAACCTTTATTCCACTCTGGATTCTCATCAGTCTTTGTTCACTTTACAATAAAAAAGAAACAAATAAAAAAGAAACTGTTTTAAAAAGTTCAGTTTTCATTCTTTTCCTGCTTTGTGTGTCAACTGTTACGGTTGCTAAGTGACAGAGCGTGCATCGGTAAAAGCAGCTAAAGGCTGGACCTGTTTGAATTTACAGCCAAAACTCTTCCGGTCTCCTTATTTTCAAGGACCTGAAAGGATCCTGTCCAGGTAGTCCGGATCCTTGGAAGATGCAGGCCATGAATTAGAACACAGCTGCAGAGTGGCAGTCTGTGGGAGTGGGGCTTGAACTCAGAACCTCTGGGAGACAAGCTCTATGCCCGAACCATTAGGCTAGCACTCCCCTTTCATTACAGGCCTCTCCTCTTTTATCTTCTCTTTCTTTCATCTTTTCTCCTTTTTTCCTTTTTTCCTTTTCTGTTCTACTTACATTGCAGTGTCCATATAATCTGTAAAACTCCCTGCCTAAATGATAATAAAGCTATTTATATGCATAAATCAAGCAGAACACTATGGCGATAGCCATACTGCTCCACTTTAAAGTAAAATCTGTTGGTCTCTTTTTGGCATCAAGACAATTATTATTATTGCCACATTGGTAGACAGGACGCTGTTTAAATAAATAAATAAATAAAGGAAAAGGAAGAAACGGGCCTGAGCCCATCCACCCAGGCGAGGAGGTCATTAATCAGCTGTAGCTGGCCGCCATAAGACGCATGCCTTTATCAACCAATGAGGAAGATCCAGTCTACCATGGTAACATTTCATGCACTGGTTCTGTCTCTGGGTCTGTTCTCCTCCAATGTTTCAGGTTCTGAGTCTAGCCAACAACCACATTTCATCGCTGCCATCTTCTCTCTCCAACCTGAGCAGACTCAGGAAGCTCAACCTCAGTCACAACCTAATAGCTCATGTTCCAGGCTGTGTCTACAGCATGAAGGCCCTGGTAGGTCCCAATCACTCACAACCAAGCTCCAAACCACAATGATGACGAACACCTGATCCACTGTTCATCTGTGTTTCTAAAGGTGTTTCTGGATCTGTCCTGTAATCATCTGGAGAACCTGGCAGAGAACATTCAGGCTCTGGTGGAGCTCAAGATCCTCATCATGGAGGGAAACATCCTACATTCTCTGCCCAGAGGTCTCTGCTTTCTCACAGGGTAACTCCACCTCATAGGGTACCTCCACCCCACAGGGTAACTCCACCCCACAGGGTAACTCCACCC
>NW_015151912.1:13684-19145 GCF_000732505.1 Cyprinodon variegatus
ACTCCACCTCAATGGGCAACTCCACCTCAATGGGTAACTCTCCCTCACAGGGTAACTCCACCCCACAGGGTAACTCCACCTTACTGGGCACCTCTACCCCACAGGGTAACTCCACCTCACAGGGTAACTCTCCCTCACAGGGTAACTCCACCTCAATGGGTAACTCCACCTCACAGCGTACCTCCACCCCACAGGGTAACTCCACCTTACTGGGTACCTCCACCTCACTCGGTAACTCCACCTCACAGGGTAACTCCCTCACTGGGCACCTCCACCCCACTGGGTAACTCCACCTCACAGTGTAACTCCACCTTACTGGGTAACTCCACCTCACAGGGTAACTCCACCTCACAGGGTAACTCTGCCTCACTGAGTAACTCTCCCTCACTGGGCACCTCCACCCCACAGGGTAACTCCACCCCACTGGGTAACTCACAGGGTAAGCCCAGCTCACAGAGAACCTCCACCTGAGCAGATGTGCTGTGGAACAGGTCATTGCCAGAGAGATCAGAGATGCAGATGAATGACCTTTTCTTTGAACATATATCTATAAATGATTATTTAAAGATATCCCTCCCATAGGTATGAGTAAAAACTAACAAACCTGAATTCCTTTTTATTTCCTGCAGGCTGGAGCTGCTGAATCTGGACTTCAACGACATAAAAGACGTTCCTCAGGTAAACCTATGAAGGATTGAGCTAATAATAGTGTAGCGGCGGGACGAAGAGGTGCATTATGGGGCACTGTTTTGGTTTGTTTGGTTGTTCATTTCCTTGTCATTCTGTTTGGTTGTTGCTCATGTTGTTCATTGTTTGCATTTGCCTCAGTTCATGATGTTGTGGGTGTGTGTGTTGAGAGCAGAGTTTCACCCTGAGTGCTAAGGCTGTTGTTTTTACTCAAGTGTGTGCCGCATCCCTAGAGATGTTGGAGGAATAAACACCGTTAAAAAGCAATCAACTGAGCCTGATTTTTGGTAACACTCACTGGCGTTACAATAGTTAGCATGTTAATGATAAGAATGTTCATGTGTTCAGGAGATGCACCGGCTGTCCCGCCTGGAGAAGCTCGCCTGCCATCCGCTGGATAAAGGACTCCACATCATCCACAACCCACTGCTGAAACCTCTGAAGGAGGTTATGGAGGGGGGGCTGAGCGCCCTCTTTAGCTACCTGAAAGCCGGTGGTGAATAGGATGGGGACAGTTCTACCTGGGATCAAATGGGGGGGTCTGTCACTGAACGACTCGTCTCAGAACCATGATTATTCCTTTCAGCAACAGTTTTGCAGATCACAGTTGAAGGTTATTACCTCCATGAATGATAAAACCTGTTAAACCACATCCTGTAAAATGTTTATAATATATTGCAAATAAAATGCCAGCTGTATCGTTATTAAAGGTATAGTGGTTCTGGATATTCAGCTAAACTTGTTAACTTCTAAAGACCGTTTGCTGCACCTTTCAGACATAATAAAAGTACAGGGGGATGTGAGAGTATATTTTTCCGTAGCCTGTTTGTAATGTGTTCAAAGAGTGCCCTTTCTCTGTCTAAATAGGGGTGATTATTAAGAAGCCTTGTTCCAGTCTCTGCTGGAATGTAGGACGTTGTAGCAGGGGCGCTAACCCTAAACCCTCTCTACTCTAGACAAAGATTAACATGTCCTTACTGTGTTCAAGGTTCTCACATCCCCTTTCTGGTGTGAGCGGAAAACAGTCGTCTGAAATTTTTGTCTGGCTAAATTTATGTCTTTGATTAATTTAGTTGTTTTCCTGCTTTTGTTTAAGTGTTTGAGAAAGTGAGTGTTTTGGTATAAATGTCTGTGCTTAGGATGGTTAAGCCAGAGCTTTTATGTACTCTCTGTCCAAAGGACGTTAAATAAAAGTGAATATTATGCAAGAAATGCTTCCAGACTCAGTTTCCTAACTTCACAGAGGGAGGTCAAGCTAATGGCTAAACGTGAAGCTAACAATATATAAACAAAAAGGCTTCATCTGGAACTACTTTAAATCCGTATGATCATTTAAGCATGTGTTGTCGCCATAATAAGTGCTATATAAACAGTTCTGATGTCATGGTTTTGGTTCTGTTTAAGTTTTATCTCTGAGTTTTCATTGGTTTTATTTCTATACTGTGTTATTCTAGTTATTTTTTACTGTATTTGAGTTCTTAGGTATTTCTTCTTTACCCTGTGTTGCCCTCTTGTGTCAGTCTTCTTCTCCTAGCTCCCTTCTAGACTCCTCTGTACACACCTGCTCCCAATCGGCTGATTAGCCTGCTCTTTGCCATACATTCTCCTCCTGCTCAGTCACTGTTTCATCATTTCTTTGCCCCTTTGTTGTGAGGATTCCTGGTTCTCAGTATTTGTGGATTTTGGAAAGTGGGGAAATTTTGAATAGCTACTTCTGTAGATGACGTTCTACTGTTGAATGTTGGAAGGAGCTAGGAACCGAAGGTAGGAGCTACAATTTAAGGGTTATTTAAGGTATCTGGATTGTGATAGAACATGAGCTCAAACTCACTGACTGACATAAGTTGAGCTCATCAATAAGATTACATCACATCTTCAAGGGCAACAAAGACATTAATACATCTAATTTATACTGCACAAGCTGTTTTTAGAGGAGAGAAAAACATCTAAAGGGGACCAAAAGCTTTGCTAAAAAAGAAATGTTTTTTTTTTTTTTTACAGTGTCCTGTCTGGCAATGTGGCAATAAGAATAATTGTCTTGATGCCAAAAAGAGCACAACAGATTTTATTTTCACAAGTGGAGCAGTACGGCTATCACCATAGTGCTCCGCCTGTTTCATGCATATAAATAGCTTTATTATAATTATGCAGGGAGTTTAATAGATTATATGCAAACCGGGGAACCCAAAGCCCCAGACACCCGAAGGGACCCCAAGAACGAAGGCACCCAGGAGGGGCCAGCCCAGGAATTCCGACTCCCACCAAGGGAGGAGGAGAGCCGGCCCCAAGAGGAACTTTTACTCTATTTCTATGAACTTTGGAAAACTGCCTGATGAATTTTCAGCAAGTGAACACATTTATGGAAGATATTTATGAGTCACACATTTAAAGACTTATGACAGCAATTTCATGTAAAAAACCGTATTTATCGGACTATACGTCGCTCCAGAGTTTAAGTTACATCAGCCTTCTTCTTTCTGAAGAAGAAAAAAAAAATATACGTCGCACCGGACTAAAAGTCTCAACTTTTTGAAAGGCTTTTCTATCCATGGAATCCGTGTTCTGATAACTGCCACATGGTAGGCTACTGCTTGAAGAACGCATTGTCTTATTTCATGAAAAAGAATCTGAGAATCAGTGATCATCATTCAGAACAATGTCAAGACCACAACACTAGAGACGAACAATAAAGTTTATCTTGAAAGAAGAAATAGGTCTATTTTTAAAATGCAAAACATTGTCATTGTTGTAATGCTAATCTGTTTTGTTGTGGTAAGTTGTAACGTTTTTTTCTTTCAGTGGTATAAATAGAATACATGTTGTCATGTGCAAAGCTACATAGTGCCCTCTCATGGTGAAAGAAACATGCATATGTCACCAGAATCTCATAGCCAGCAAAACCTTGAAAAGTGCTACTTATAGTCCCAAAAAGACGGTAGAAGCATCTGTCTGATGACAATAAAAGAGCAACGAAATTCCCTCTCTGCATTTAACCCCCCAGCCTGGCCATTCTACTCCAGCATCAGTTTGCCCCCACAGAGCTGCTGCTCACTGAATATTATCCCTATTTCGGACCATCCTCTGTAAACCATAGAGATGGTTGTACATGAAAATTTTGATGCTTGGTTTGAACTTCAGCAGATTGTCTTCACCATGTCTACAAGTTTAAATATATTCAAGGTCCTCCCTTCCTGACTTTTCCTACCCCCCATGCAACCCAGTAGATGTGTCAGCCATGACAGTCCATCATGATCCATAGCCTGCATAATGGTTGGCTGAATCTCTGCCATTGTGATGGACTTGACTTCTCTAAGTTAGACTGTAAATCCTCTGTGGAGGACATGGACAGCCGATGAAAGAGATCCTTTAGATAAGTCTGTCACAGCATGATGATACCCCCTGTCCAGGATGCTTTCCTCCTGCCCTAGAACCCAACTGATTGAGATGGTCACTAAACAGTTTTCCTAAACTTCCTTGAGGATAGCCAAACGACCTTCTCCATAGCCTTCCTGAATCCTGAGTTGTTGCTTCTGCTCAACAACCTGCAGTCCCTTTTCCACCTAATCCTTGCCAGGCACTTCAGGAGGACCTAGAACCAACCAAACTCTGAACTCCTTCTTCAGCTTTGGGACTTCTACCACCCAATGGTCTCCAACAAAAGGTCTACTGGTTCATCTGCAGCCTTGAGGCTAAGACTTCTGCTCCCAGTTTGCCCTCATGGTGTAGCAGGTGTGTCCAGCAGTGAATCCAGCTCCCTGCCAGATGTTTACGATTTGCTGATCTTTTCACCAAGCAGTTGAGGAATATATGCTGCAGGTGTAATAAGAAAAGTTTTACCCCTAACCTAATCTGTCATGATGGGTTTTAGATGTTTTGCCCAAATGCAGAAACAAACTCAGAGTCAGGGAAAAAGTTTAACAGTTTATTGATGGAGAGTGGCACTCAGAGAGACAAAAACACAGGATTCTCAGTGGGGGGAATATCCAGCAGGCTGGTAAACCGGAAACTCTAGAGGGAGATCAGAGTGGTGAGTTCACGGTCCATGGCATTTACAGGCCACAACTGAAAATAGCCAGTTAAGGAACTCACAGTTGTTGTCTTGTGGTTGCTCCTTGGTTCCTGTTTGCGGGGGTAGTTTGGATAAGGCTGTTACTTGTTGGAGGGCGGACAGGCAGACTTGTTAGGGTCCAGAAGAGCAGCGGAGGGGACAGTCAATGAGCATTCATGAAGGGGACTGCAAACAGAAGCAGTGAATGATTTCCTGAATCTCAGAGAGATGAATGGGTTCCTTCCACAGCTAGAAGAACCAGGCTTATGCAATGGATCAGGAAATAATCCTGCCGAAAACCACAAAGGAGACAAAGGGTTAGATCAGAGGACTCGGAGAGACGAAAACCCGAAGTTAGACATAGCTAAGCTCTTAGGGGCTAGAGTACCCAATACTGGCAAACACTCTGGCGTCGAGGTGGTGACAGTCCGCTGCTCAAATACCCCTCTGATGATGACCCAACGAGCCTCAGGTGTGGGTAGGAAACCGGAAAAGGCCCTCCAGGCCAACAAGGGAAAGGGCACCATCTAGGGGATGGATGGAGACACTAAAAAAGGAAACACAAAAACATTCCCCACAAACCGAACCCTAACATAACCCTGAAGTGGCCCAGGGAACGTACAGACTTCCTCCCTTGATATCAGGAATGTCATTCCTCCTGATCTGTCCTGTCAATATTTGCTCACACAGACAGACCCAGGCTGCAGCGCCTCAGACTGGAAGAAG
>NW_015151912.1:20710-27949 GCF_000732505.1 Cyprinodon variegatus
TCATTAGTCACTTTCACCAAAGCTGTTTCAGTGCTATGATGAGCTCTAAAGCCAGACTGAAACTCTTCAAGAAGTTCATTATGGTGTAATTTTCAGATCAACGCATTTTTTCATCATGTTTTTTGATCACTTTACGGACTGAAAATGTTCATGTTGCTGCTAAGCTGCTGCTCATTCACTCTCTGTACAAAATTAAACGTCATTTTGTATAAACCCTGTGTACAAAATGACAATAAAACTTTTCTAAGTCAGAGTCATCGAAGACCTTAATGGAGAACAGTCCCTTCCTCAGATGGCACCCTGCCTGAGGTGCTTAGTCAGGGGGGTTGAGTATCCCTCCATGCCTTTCTCCTTCAGCATATCTAATGAAGGAGAAAGACCAGCCTCTCTCCAGGAGGGGGGGTTACATAGTCCAACCCCAACTGAGTCTAATATCAGGTCAGTACTGTCCAACCTCTCACAGCAAAGCTGGATCCTTCCTGCTTCCTAAAGTGATCTCCATGTCATAGATGAACCTGGCCTCCTGTGAACTGCTTCTTCAGGCACCTGGCTACCCTGGCTCTACTATTCTAGACCAGGTTCCCCCGATAAAGCACCCACCTTACATGAGGACCTTTGAATGGCTGTCAGTTTTACGGCTCTCTGCCAGGGGCCCTACTAGGGGCCATGGGCTTGGATCACTTTGTCTCCAGGATTAGTCTTCTTCAAACCCTCAGACATTTTACCTGGAGTAGCGGGGCCCCCCAAGGCCCCGTTCTGTCTCCCTTCCTCTTCACCCTTTGCACCTCGAACTTCATCTCCAACACGTTCAGCTGCCATCTCCAGAAGTTCTACAATGACGCGGCCATTGAACGAGCTGGAGTATTGATCAGTCATCATGAACTTTGTGGACTGGTGAGAGAAGAACCACCTGCGTCTGAACACCAGTAAGACCAAGGAGATGGTGATGGACTTCAGGAGAAGATCCCCACCTCACTCCCCCATGAACATCCAGGGGCAGGACATAGAAACTGTGGAGAGTTTCAAATCCCTGGGTCTTCACGTCAAAAATAAACTGGACTCATAACAACAATGCCCTTTAAAGAAGGGCCAGAGCCGCCTCCCTCCACCTCCTGAGGAGGCTGAGCTCCTCTGCAGTGAGCGGCTCCTGCTTCAAACCTTCTCTGACTCTGTGGAGGCCTCAGCCCTCCTCTACGCTGTCGTCTGCTGGTCCCCTGACAGCACAGAGCGGGACACAAAGAGACTGAACAAACTGGCCGGTTCTGTCCTAGGCGGCACTCTGGACTCAGTGGCTGAGAGGAGGGAGCTGTCCAAGCTTCCATCCATCATGGACGCTACCTTCCACCCAAAGGTTCATCAAATACTCCTGTAAACACCCTGTGCAATAACCCTGTAAAGTAATCCAGCTTTTAAAAACACAGCTGTGGACACACTGTATATATCCCATCATGCACCTTCTTCTCCTTTGACTATTTGAGCTGATGGAACAATTGACATTCCTCCACTGTGAGATCAATCAACCAATCAATCAACCAATCAATCAATCAAGGAGGTAAATCAATTCCCCTCGTTTATATGATATTTATCATCTTAAGTCCATTTTTCATCAGAACATCTGGTTTAAGAAGGCACATTTTTTAAAATGTTATCAGGTTCTGCTGGAAAACATAATATCATGAAACAAAATTTCATTTTAAACCTGGATTAATTAACATGATATAGCATTTTGCTATGTAATATATATTGTATGCTTTATATTGTATATAGCTATAGTCTATATTCTGTCTGCACCATCAACAGCAAGTTAAATTCCCTCTGAGTTCATTAAATGTGATTCTGATGACTGAAATCAGGAAGTGATTTCTTTCTGTCCAGCAGGGGGCGGTGAAGCACTAGAAGCTCTGAAAGGAGATTCTTTGTTTTGTTTTCTTCTCTGGAAGCAACTAAGGAACAGTTTTATTCTCTTCACATGTAAAGCATATTGGAGAAAAGCGCAAACACTGAGGAACGGCGCCATGATGGCTTCCTGTAGCGTTTACAAGCCTGGTCACATGACCAGCTCTGTTAGAATCAACTTTATTGATCTCAGATTGGAGAAACTCCCTCTCTGCATTTAACCCCTCCCCTCGGGGAGCAGTGTGGGGTTAAGGGTCTTGCTCAGGGACCCAGATGCCAGTCTGTGGGAGTGGGACTCGAAGTCAGAACCTCAGGACCACTAGGCCCCCCTCCCCTGTTCACTGTTCGGCAGAGAACCGGAGCTCACAGTAACCTCTTCTCTCCAGCAGGGGGCAGCAAGTAGCTCCGCTTCAAAATCACTAAACCGCACTGCAAAAAAAATCAGTCTAAATGAGTCATTTTTCTTAAAATAAGCGTTTTGTTCTTGAATTTAGGAGCTAAGTGAGAAACTCTGCAGATGGAACAAGACAATTTATATTTGAAATAAGAAAAAAATAATTACATTTTCTTATTTTAATTGCATTTTATCTAATTATCTTATTTGAAGAATAAAACTACTCATTCTATTGGCAGATCATCTTCTTTACCTGCTCGGATTAAACTTATTTTAAGACATTTTGACTTATTTCCAGATGTTTTTGGCAGTAAAGATCCTCAGCATCTGATTGATCTCACTCAGCATTTTAATTCTCTTTAGAAAAATCAGAAATGAGTGAATTTAAAACATTTTTGCTGAATGGAAGAAGATTTATTTCATGTTTTAGGACAGAAAAAAGAAACATTTCTGTTTATAAACAACTAAAACTGGAACCAAACATCTGATCAGATCAGAAATTGGATCATTTTTCACCAAAGCAGATCAAACGGTGCCGCCTTATTCAACATTTTATGGATAATAAATTAATTATTAAATCAGTTAAAGTTCAGAGGAACGCTGAACCCCCCCCCCCCTCTCTCTCCCTCTCTCTGACTCTCTTTCGGTGTCTCTCGACCCCCGTGACGTCACAAGCTACTCGGTACACCCTCTCCGTGTCTCGCGCTCCCTGTCTGTCTGTCTCCTTCGCAGAAACAAGCCGGAGGATCAAAGCACCGAACTCACCTGTCCGCGCTCACCTGGCCGCGCGCCGCAGTCCCTCAGTGCGCGTGTTAGAGCCCCAGAGGAGTCCGGGGGGAGGAAGAGGAGGAGGAGGAAGAGGAGGAGGAAAGAGGCTCGGAGTTCTCAGGAGTTTTTTTCCCCAACATGGAGCGGACTGGAAGTTTGCTGCTGGCCGCCGCTCTGCTGCTGGTTTCACTGGGAGCTCTGGGGACACGAGGAGACACCTTCAAAGGTAAGCGGACCGCGGGGTGGGTGGGGGGTTCTGGAGAGGCTAAGAACCGGAGAAGGGGTGGGGGGGGTCGTCTTCAGTGTTGGCATCCAAGTTTCCAGCTGGAAAATCTCCTCCTCTTCTGCTCCTCTTCCTCATTCCGGAGGGTTAGGGTTGAGTTCTGGAGGTTCTGGAGGTTCCTGAGCTTCCAGAGGTTCTGGAGGTTCCTGAGCTTGCGGAGGTTCTGAAGGTTCTGGAGGTTCCTGAGCTTCCTGAGGTTCTGGAGGTTCCATCTGAGCCAGAAAGGGAATCTCAGACTTGGAGCTTGAAGGTTCCCTCGGTTCGGGTTCTGGTCTCCTTCTGCCAGAGGAGAACGTCTCAGAGTCCAGAGGTTCTGGATCGTCAGAGTCTCCTCGGTTCCGATCCACAGTGGATTTCTGGATCAGAACCAAAGCTGATTTTGGACCCCCACCACATGTGATCAGTAGAATCCAGCAGAACCAGGAGCTGCTGGGCCATCCTCTCTGTTGCAGCAGAACTTTGGGTTTGGTTCTGCTGCAGGGACCGGAAAACAGTTCTGGTCCAAAAGAAAACCTTCAGAGTTCTGGTTCCCCCTCAGGTCAGTTCTGGTACCTTTCTGAGCCAGCCTCAGTTCTCTTAATGGTGGGTTGTGTCTCTAATTGCAGCTCTAGTTTCTGTTTTTCTACCTGATCTTTGTAGATATTCTGAGCTCGGTTCTGGTTCTTTAAAGGTTCTGGTTCCTGAATATTTCAGTAGAAAAGCTGCAGGCTTTAAACTTCCGACATTTGCCCAACTGGACCGAAGCCCTGGTGTCACCGCCGCAATGAGGAGCTCCAGGAGCGTCCTCATCATCATCATCATCATCATCTTCATCGTCGTCATGAAGAAGGAACAAGCGCGGGGGGGTGGGGGGGGTGCTCAGTGCCTGCAGCCTTTCACTGGTTCTGCTTCAGGTTCTGTTTGTCCCAGCGGAGCCTCGGGCCGAGGATGACCAGGATGATTCTGCTTTTAACGACGGCTGTTAGACTTGCTGGAACCAGACTGCATGAAAGAAAGATGTGATCAGAACCTCCTGAGATCCAGATGTTTTCATGCTACAGTAGCTCTGGTCATTGAACATTTATCTTGGGTTTATATCGTCAGGGCCCGATTTTTGCACTCAGTGTCAGGTTTAGGTCGCTGTGGTCCGACTTTGGAGCCAATGTCAAATTTATACTGTCAAGGGCCGACTCTGGACCTGATGTTGGGTTTAGACTGTTGACGTCCAACTTTGGACCAAATGTTGGGTTTAGACTGCTGATGTCCGAATTTGGAGATGATTTGGGGTTTAGATTGCTAAGGTCAGACTTTGGACCCAATGTCGGGTTTAGACTATTGAGGTCCTACTTTGAACCCAATGTCCGGTTTAGACCTCTGATGTCCGAATTTGGACACAGTGTCGGGTTTATACTGCAGAGTTCCAACTTTGGACCCAATGTCTGGTTTAGACTGTCAAGGTCCGACTTTGGACCCAATGTCAAATTTATACTGTCGAGGTCCGACTCTGGACCAAATGTTGGTTTTAGACCGCTAAGGTCCGACTTTGGATCCAATGTCTGGTTTAGACCACTGATGTCCGAATTTGGACACAATGTCGGGTTTATACCGTCGAAGTCCGGCTTTGGACCTAATGTCGGGTTTAGACTGCTGATGTCCGAATTTGGACCCAATGTCGGGTTTATACCGTCAGAGTCTGGCTTTGGACCCAATGTCTGGTTTAGACTGCTGATGTCCGAATTTGGACCCAATGTCGGGTTTATACCGTCAGAGTCTGGCTTTGGACCCAATGTCTGGTTTATACCGTCAGAGTCTGGCTTTGGACCCAATGTCTGGTTTAGACTGCTGATGTCCGAATTTGGACCCAATGTCGGGTTTAGACTGCTGAGGCCTGACTTTGGACCCAATGTCGGTTTTAGACTGTTGAGGTCCGATTTTGGATCTGATGTCGTGTTTAGACCATTGAGGTCCAACTTTGGCCTAGATTTCAGGTTTTTACCATTGAGGTATGACATTAGACCAGATCTCGGGTTTATACCGTTGAAGTCTCACTTTGGACCTGATGTCGGGTTTAGACCGTTGAGGCCTGACTTTGGACCAGATCTTGAAGGTGCGAATAGTGAGTTTGCCCGGTCGCCGTGGGTAACGGCTGATTTTCCTCTCTGTTGGATCTGTTCTGTTCCACCATCACATCTGAGATGATTTTCCTCCATGATGCTTCTGGTTTATGGAACAGCCAGTCGGCTATTTGCAGCTCCTACAGATTTACTCAATGTTAATGGCTATTTTATTTAATAAACAGAAATAAATAACCTCAGATAAAGTATAATATATATAACACTAAGCCCAGACCTTAATTAACTGTTATATATTTATAACATATATCTAATAATGAAAGTTTGATTTATTGATTCATCACTTGGTTAAACGGTCATTAGGAATCAGGATGTGGATTAAATAACAAATATATCCATAATAACACATTTAGAGAGGAGATTTAAAGTCGATTTTGGTTTTTACCATTTATTTACATCTGGTCTCTAAACAGTTAAAGGAGAACGCTGTTTTTTTTCCATTGTTTCCTTGATTTTCCGTTATTCCATCATGTTCTTCTCTCCCAGATGAGTTTAGTGTCATTTGGAGCCGTTTGAAGATATTCCGTTAGGTTATATCCAGTAACGTCTTCCTATGGGCAACGACTTGAAGGCACAAACTAAACTGTTCATCATTTATTCTTTATGGTACGCCAGCATTCAGAACATGGAGGCCAATCACTGTCCCCCAGACATCCGCCGTTAGATTCTTTATATTTATATCTTTTAAAAACAAAGCGGCGTGTGTATGACATCATCAGCGTGCGCCGGCTATCATTCGTTCATCCTGTCCGCTGAACTGCTGCTAGTTTTCCTCTCATGCCTGGAAGACGTCTAGAGCTGCTACCACAGATGATCTCGCTCTCCAGATGAACCATTCAGATGAGCTCGCCAAATGAAGCGTAGCCTCCTGGTGTAATGTACATTGGTTAAATAAAGTTTTTTTCTTTAAAAAAAAAAACTCCAGTCCAGTGGGCGGGGCTAACACTGATTCTGTTGAGGTGATTTCCAGAATGATCAGCCAATCAGAGATCAGAGTTTTCATGGTCCCGCCTCCTTGGACTTAGTCTAACTGTTCCCCGGCCGTTTTTATTTAAAATATTTTTATTGTTAGTTTATTTTCCTCTCTTCTGTTCTTTTACTGTTCAATTGTTCCTTTGTTTACTAAAATTAATTTAATTTCTACAGCTTTAATCCGCATCAGGTCACTTTATAGAGACACACTTAATATTATCAACGTTCCGATGGCATTTTAGCCAAAGGACTTCTGATCAAAAACATGGTTAATGGGCAGAAAAAGGAATAGTTCTATTAACCATACATGGAAACAGAGTTTTATGGGGCCCCCAGGAACCTGGGGCCCTAAGCATCTGCCTATTATTGCCTAATGGTAAATCCCCCCCCTCCAGGTAGATGGAGGGCTAACTTAGATGCTGAAAGGTTGTAGGCTGTTGGTCTAAAGCAGTGGTAGTTGCAGGGCCTATTCTACGTGTTGCAGCTCTACGCGTTCATCCAGCTGTTTCTACTGGTCAGACTCTAACAGAGGGTTGGTACCTGATGCAGCGTCTGGAAACCCGCTGCTGTTTACACGTCGGTTCTGATCCATTCCTGCCCTGATCCACAGCCCAGCTGCTTCCTGGAGGATCAAACTGTAAAAACCACAGAATGTTCCTTTAAATTAGATCATGAACACAGAGTCTGTAATTAGAGCGCCACTGTTAACTCAGCAACACTCTTTCCCTGGTGACCCGCTGTGTCCAGGTTCACCACTGTCGCTGATTCAGGACTTTACCTTCTCCTCTGAGTGTGTGTGTGTGTGTGTGTGTGTG